>NW_016107894.1:211149-246923 GCF_001604975.1 Cebus imitator | reverse complement strand
TTTTTTTTTTTTTTAATTGAGACGGAGTTTCACTCCTACTGCCCAGGCTGGAGTGCAATGGGGCATTCTCGGCTCACCACAACCTCCGCCTCCTTGGTTCAAGCGATTCTCATGTCTCAGCCTCCCAAGTAGCTGGAATTACAGGCATGTGCCACCACGCCTGGCTAATTTTTCATGTTTTTAGTAGAGACAGGGTTTCACCATGTTGGCCAGGATGGTCTCGGTCTCTTGACCTCGTGATCCACCCACCTCGGCCTCCCAGAGTGTTGGGATTACAGGCATGAGCCACTGCGCCCAGCCCCAGCCTCTCTGATATATATCATACCCTGCAACCTTCCTGTTGCTATATTGTTCTGATAACTTCCACACTTTCTCTTCAGATAGGTTTTTGTCTAAAGTAATCATTATGTTCTTCCTTTCTTGCCATATAATCTTCCTGCGTCTGTTTGATTCGTATGTTATTAGTTTGGCTAAGCCCTTGTGTATAATAGTGAATAGAGTCAATGACAATGGGCCTTATCATTTTTACTCTGACATCAAATGCTTCTCATATATCATCAACTATGATATTTACCATGGAATTTGTTACCCTTTAACAATTTATATATGTTCCCTTCTATTCCTAGTTTATTAAGAATTTTGATCATATAAGGGAAATTTAAAAACAAGGTAGAATGAAAATAGTAGGCAACAATAAAATGGGCAGTATAGAGTGAGGTCAAAGCTAAAGCATTCCAGGAATTACCTGTCTGCTTTGCTGAATCTCTTGGAAATTGTTAAGGAAAGGCTTCTGAGATACACCAGATCAGGCCTTCGTCTTCTGAGCTCCCCACTTGTAAACTGAAATTTTTAATTACCTGGAATAGGCCTCCCTTCTCTTAACACCCAGTTTGAAGGCTGCGATTTTAAATTAGATGAGAATTTACCTAACTCTGTTTGATACATAAGAATGAACATTTGTTGAATGCCTGCTAAATGTAACAGATATTGTTCTAAGCACCTTATTTATAATGACTTACTTTTTTACAAAGCACCCCTATGAGTAATGTTTTATTATCCCCTTATTTACAGATTAGGGAACTGGGTACAGGCAGATTAAGTAACTAGTCTAATGTCAAAGGTAGTGTTCTAGCTCAATGTGCACTCATAAATACAATGATACTGTCCTGCTTCTCTCTTGCTAATATAGGCAATTAAGAGCTTTCAGACAGGGAAGAAATTTTATTATTAAACTGATTTAATTAATTACTGTAATTGCAGTGTCAATAATTAGTTTTGTAAAATGCAAATAGTATGGCAGTTCTTGAAGTTCACTAATTTTTTCCTTCTGTTCTACTTTGGTTCTGTTAGGTTTGCCTTTTCACCATTGTCTGAGGAAGAGGAGGAGGATGAACAAAAGGAACCTATGCTGAAAGAAAGCTTTGGTAGTGATAAAATTCACCTTTTATTAGTACTTTAAATATCTTTTTATATAAGTACATTACTTATTTTATAACTGTATTGTTCCCATATTTAGTATGGGATGAAGTTAGGGTAAAGAAAATAAGGGTGTGAATCTTAAGATGAAGCCATGGTAAATTTAGTAAGTAATTGCACATTAAGTATCTATTTTACTTGCTAGAAGTGAGCTAAAAATTTTGCTTTGAAATTTCTAGCGTACATGTAAAGATGGAGAAACATCTGTTGTATACTTCACAAGTGTTAGCAAGCTCTAAAATAAAACTATGATAAAGATGTAACCTCGGGGCTTTTAATTTAAAAAAAGAAAAAAAAAGTTCTGGATCCATTTTGCAGTCATTGTTGGTCTGTTCACAAAGTTAACCAGTGTACATTTATTTTCTACTACAGAAGGAATGAAAATGAGAAGTACCAAACAAGAACCCAATGGAAATAGTAAAGTTAGCAAAGCAGTAAGTATGACTTTTCCATTATTCTTTGTTCTTTGCCTCATCTTCCAGCCCTCAGTAGAACTACTAGAAGAAAATAGGAGGAAAGCTTCATGACATTGGTCTTGGCAGTGATTTTTTGTATATGACCCCAAAAGCAAAGGAAACAAAGCAAAAATAGAGAAGTGAGAGTACATCAAACTATAAAACTTCTGCACAGCAAAGGAAACAATTAACAGAGTGAAAAGACAACCTACAGAATGGGAGAAAACATTTGCAAACCTTGCGTCTGTTAAGGGGTTAATATCCAGTTTATATAAGGAACTCAACTCAATAGCAAGAAAACAAATAACTCAGTTTAAAAATGGGCAAAGGACCTGAATATACATTTCTTAACATATGACCTACAAACGGCCAGTAAGTATATGAAAATATTTTCGTCATTACTAATCATTAGGGAAATGCAAATGAAAACACCTCACACCATTTTTTTTTTTCAGACAGAGTCTTGCTGTGTTGCCAGGCGTCAGGCTGGAGTGCAGTGACACAATCTTGGCTCACTGCAACCTACGCCTCCCAGGTTCAAGCAATTCTCCTGCCTCAGCCTCCTGAGTAGCTGGGATTATAGGCACGTGCCACCAGGCCCAGCTAATTTTTGTATTTTTTTAGTAGAGACGGGGTTTCTCCATGTTGGCCAGGATGGTCTCGATCTCTTGACCTCGTGATCCTCCCGCCTCTGCCTCCCAAAGTGCTGGGATTACAGGCGTGAGTCCCTGCGCCCGGCCCTGAATGGCATTTATCAAAAAGAAGAAATAACAAGTGTTGGTAAGGTTATGTAAGAAAAGGGAACCCTCGTACACTGTTGATAGGAATGTAAGTTTGTATAGCCATTACGGAAAATAGTATGGAGGTTCCTCAAAATTAAAAATAGAACTACCTTATGACAGCATTTATGTTATTGGGTATATATCTAAAGGAAATGAAATCACTATGTCACGGATAACTTGCACTCCACTCTCATGTTCATTGCAGCATTATTCACAGTAGCCAAGATACAGAATCAACCTGCATGTCCATCAATAGATGAATGGATAAGGAAAATGTGGTGTATTTAGATATACAGTGGAATACTATTTAGACACAGAAGAGAAGGAAATCTTGTCATTCACGACAGTGCGAAGAAGCCTAGAAGATACTGTGTTAAGCAAAGTAAGCCAGGCACAGAAAGACAAATACCACATGATCTCACTTATGTCGAACCTAAAAAAGTTGAAATTCTAGAACCAGAGGGTTGAGTGGTGGTTACCAAGGGCTGTGGGAGAATTGGGGAGATGTTGGTCAAAGGGTTTTTTTTTTTTAAGTTTTTAAAAATTAAAATATTTGACTTTTCTATCAGCAGTCCCATTTGTGAATGTACTACTACAGAATTACGAAAGACAAGATTTAAGACCTTTATGTCCTTACTTGAGATGTGTTACATGGTGCATTTTAGTAACGACTAGCTAAAATTTGTGTGTTCCCAGCAGGAAGATGATTTGAAGTGGGTAGAAGAGAATGTTCCTTCTTCTGTGACAGATGTGTAAGTTTTTGAATGATTACCACAAGAATCCTATTTCAAAGTTAGTACCACTTTGTTATTATTTTAAATGAGCAAGTTAAAGAGCATACTCATGAGAATACAAGATACTGAAAAATAATTAAAAGAATAGTAATAATCTGCAAACAAAAATAATTGGGTTTATTCATTCAGATGACATGTCTGCTTAGAAAGATTTGGCTATGTAGTAGATCTTAAAATGAATGGGATAATCGTTTTGAAATTTTTTAGTTCCTTTCCAGGGCCATAATTTTAATGAAATATTGGTCCTGTCGCATTGCAAAACATGTTTTGGTTTTTTTTTCTATACAATTTCTGTAGCTGTTGGTTATTGTATTTGCTTTTTTTTCCCTAAAAGGGCCATTAATAAAATGCAAATCTTAGATAATTATAAAAAAGCTTTAAATTGCATTAATTATTCCAGTGTTTTTTTTATGAACCATTTATGGCTTTGTTTTACATTGTTCAATTTAGTATTTTTCTCTCTCTGCAGAGCACTTCCAGCCCTTCTCGATTCAGATGAGGTTAGTACTCAAATCATGTGCATAAATTGTTTATCTGGTAACTAAATAAAAAGTCATGAATCGTCTGTTCAGAGAGATTCTACTTACTGACTCAGTAATGGCCTGAAAACTAAAGTTTATATAGTTGAAAAAGATAAGAATAGAAATACTAATAGATTTCAAACATTGAAGAATCTTTCCTTTTTTTGCATCTGTCTATATATGTTCCATTTTTTTAAGTTACATGGTCAGACTTCAGAATATTTTTGTTTAAATTTGGTAGCAAATACAGTATTCTCCACCATCTAGTACTTTTGTCTGTAAGAAATGCAAATTTAACCCTAATCTGATGTTAGCAAAAATAATAAGGAAAAATATTGAGAAAGGAATATAGTGGACCAAAACAAAATATAAATTGTTACCTGCTATTTAATATTATCTGTGTTACTACTTCTTCAGATAGTAGGGATTATAATAGTACCTCTAATATTTATGTTTTTAATCTTTTACTTTGCCTCCATACAGTTAATCTAGAAGACTTCACATGAAGTCTTACATTAGAATTGTGGGCCAGGTGCAGTGGCTCATGCCTATAATCCCAGCACCTCAGGAGGCTGAGACAGAAGGAACACTTGAGATCAGAAGTTTGAGACCAACCTGGGCAACATGGTGAAACCCCATCTCTACAAAACATACCAAAATTAGCCGGACATGGTGGTGCACACCTGTAGTCCTGGCTACTTGGAAGGCCTACTTAGGAGGATCACTTGAGCCCTGGAGGTGGAGGTTGCAGTGAGCCAAGATCATGCCACTGTAGCCTGGGTGAAAGAGTGAGAACCCATCTCAAAAAAAAAAAGAATTGTGGCCTGAGTTCATGGAAACTAGTTCTGGACATGTTCTGAATATTAGGTCACTCTAGAATTTTTTTTTTTTTTTTTTAATTTCAGGAAGCCTTTTGCCTGATTCTGATTCATTGTGTTGAATTGGCTGCTAAAATTGATTTGTTCATTTCCCACTGACATGATATTTGACATATCATATTACAGTATCAAAATTTTTTAGCTGTTCTGTGCATTGATATAATTGAAAACTCTACCATTTAGATTTGAACCTATCTACATAACACTTTGCTTTCGGTGGTATATTCTGCTGTTCCCACATCTCCCTCTTGAGGTCTCCTCTGCTAATTATTCGCCTTTAGGGCTTCCCTTTGACTTCAGTTCTTCATGAGCTGCTATAACCAGAGAGGGCTGATTAAGTGAAACCTGATTGTGCCCTTCATAGGAATGCAAGTTTACTATGGTAGTTTGGGGGCACTGAATTCAGCCATCTGTTCATATTTTCCTCTGAAAAAACTGCAAGATTTTTAAAGTATACATAAGGCTTTATTGTGTAAGAAAACATAACAATGAAATCTACCCTCTTAATTGCTTCAGTGTACATTACATTATTGTTATGTATAAGCACAATGTTGTACAGCACATCTCTAGGACATTTTCATCTTGTTTAACTGAAATTTTATACCTGTTGATAGCAACTTTTCCTTTTCCTCTCCCCCAGCCCCTGGTATTTACCATTCTACTTTCTGCTTGTGAGTTCTATTTTAGATAACTTTCATCAGTAGAATCATACAGTATTTGTCTTCCTGTGGCTTGCTTATTTCACTTAGCATAATGTCTTCAAAATTTAGTTAAGTTGTAGCATGTGTAAAAATTTCCTTCCTCTTTAAGGCTGACTAGTATTCCATTGTGTATATATAACATGTTGTCTTCGTCCATTTATCTGTCAGTGAACACTTGCATTATTTTTGTATCTAGGCTATTGTGAGTCATGTTGCAGTGAACTTGGGAGTACACATTTTTCTTTGAGGTCATGCTTCATTTCTTTTATGTATATATGTAAAAGTGGTATTACTGGATTATATGGTAGTTGTTATTTAAATTTTTTGAGGCGCTTTCGTGCTTTTTTTCTGTAGTGATTACACTATTTTACATTTCCGTCAGCAATGCACAGGGGTTCGAATTTCTTTCTTTGCCAACATTTGCTACTTTTTGATTTTTGATAATAGCCATCCTAATAGGTGTGAGATGATACCTTGTGGTTTTGGTTTGCATTTCTCTGATGATAGTGATGATAAGCATTTTTAAATATACCTGTCAACCACTTGGATGCCCTCTTATAAGAAATGTCTATTCTGGTCCCTGGCCCAGTTTTTAATCAGGTTAGTTGATATTTTTGCTGTTGAATTGTAGGGGTTTCTTATGTATTTTGGGTATTAACCCTTATCAGATATAGTCATATGCCACATTTCAGTCAGCAACAGACCACATATATGACAGTGGACCCATAAGATAATAATACTGTATTTTTACTGTACTTTTTCAACGTTTAGATATCTTTAGATATCCAAATACTTACCATTGTGTTCCAGTTGCCTTTGGTATTCAGTACAGTAACATGCTGTACAGGTTTTTTTTGCCTAGAGCAATAGGCTTATACCATATGGCCAAGGTACATACATAGTAGGGTGTATAACATCTAAATTTGTGTAAGTATACTCTGTGAAGTTTACACAACTATGAAATTGCCTAATGATACCTTTCTCAGAATGTATCCCTGTCATTAAGTGATCCATGACTGTATGTGGTATGCAAATATTTTCTCCACTTCTATAGGTTGCCTTTCAGTCTGTTGTGTGCTTCCCTTGCTCTGCAGAAGCTTTTTAGTTTGATGTAGTCCCATTGGTCTGTTTTGCTCTTGTTGCTTTGTGCTTTTGGTGTCATAGCTAAGAAGTCATTGCCAAGGCCAATTTCAAGAAGCTTATGTTGTCTTCTAGGAAGTTTCAGGTAAGCTTGAAATTGGCCTTGGCAATGATTTCTTGTGGTTTCAGATCTTATGTCTAATTCTTTAATTTGTTTGAGTTGTCTAAGTCTTTGATCTGTTTTGAATTGATTTTTGTATATAGTGAAGATGAGTTACTTTCATTCTTTCTCATGCGAATATTTAGTTTTTTTTAGCACCATTTGTTGAGGAAACTATCAGTTTCCCCACTGTGTAATGTTGTTTATCTTTTCGAAGACCAGTTGACCATATATGTGTAGTTTTATTTCTGGGCTTCCTATTTGGTTCCACTTGGTCATAGTGTATGCTTCTTTTAATATGTCATTGAATTCTGTTTTCTGGTATTTCATTGAAGATTTTTGCATCTGTGCTCATCAAAGATATTGGCCTGTTATTTTCTCTTCTTGTCATGTCTTTGTTTGGCTTTGGCATTAGGGTAATACTGGACTCATAGAATAAGTTTGTAAGTTCCTTCCAAATAAATTTTTCCGCTTCAGTTATTTTGGAAAAGTTTAAGAAGAATTCGTGTTACTTTGTCTTTAAAAATTTGGTAGGCCTCAATCAAAGAAGCCTTCTGGTCCTCAGCTGCTTTTTTGTTGGGATGTTTTTGATTACTGATGGAATTTTCTTTCTTGTTGTGGGTCTTATCAGGTTGTGTTTTGTTTTGTTTTTTTTTTCTTTTTCCAGATTTTCTATTCTTTGATGATTCAGTCTTGGTAGGTTGTACGCTTCTAGGAATTATGTATTTTTTCTAGGTTTTCCAATTTGTTGGAATATTTTTAGAAAGATTTTTTATATTTTTGTCGAAATTCTCACTTTGTTCATGTATTGTTTTCCTGAGTTTGTTGAACATCTTCATGATAGTTATTTAGCATTCTCTTTCAAATATTTCCTATACCTCTGTTTCATTGGGGTTGGTTTCCAGAGATTTATCTTACTCCTTTGTTTGGCCCATGTTTGTCTGATTCTCTATTTTCCTTAATTCTTTGTGTTGGTTTCAGTGCATTAGAAAAGACAGCTACCTTTTCCAGTGTTCATGGACTGGGATTGTACAGGAGAACACCCTCACCAATCATCCTGCTTGGAGATTCCGAGGGCCTCTCTAACCCACTCTGTATGTGTCTTTTCTGAACTTCTGCATATATATTGCCAATCAGAGGGATTTGCTGGGTTCCTTCTCCCCCCCTCCCAGGAATTTATAATCTCTTTCTCCCTTTTATGTTTATGTGCTGTGTCATGAGTCTTCTGGAGCCCGTGGCATAGCCCAGCTCTTTTTTTTGTTCACACTGGCCCCCAGGCACCTAAAGTATGCTAGTCCCATCTGTGCTTCAAACCATTTCCTACAGAAACCATTCTCTCAGGTAACCTCTTGCAAAGTTGGAACATTTTCACAGTCCAACTGCCCTCCCTAGGGAAAAGCTGGGATTTGGGGATGTTGGGGATTCCACCTGCTTACTCCGTACTGTGCTGGGGGAGGGACTGTTGTGAGCTCATGCTTGCTAGTCCAAACTTCCACTTTTGATTTCAGCAACTTCCAACCTGGGCCCTTTGTTGTTAGACCTCAAACTCAGGTAAGACAGAAAACAGTCTCTTGTGCAGGTTCCAGAAAAGTTAGAATGTTAGATGGACATTCCAGTCATTTCCGTCCCTCTCCAAAAAGAAGCTGGGAGCTGAGAGTTTCCTATCATGTGGTGCTGTACTGGGTCCATGGGAGGGGAAGACTTATGGCAAGAGGATACCTCAGATTTTTCTGCTGACTTTGATACAGCTGGTTTCATGCTTTCCTATAGTGCAGGAGACCCTCAACTGGTTCCTGGATTTCTCACAAAGGGAATTATTCCGTGTATTATTGAATCAATGTGTCTATAGTGGGAAGGAGGGCCCAGAGCTTCCTATTCTGTCATCTTGCTGACATCATTTTCTCCAAGACTTTTTTTTCACTTAAAACTGAAAAAGAACTTAAATGAATGATAGGAGAAACAATTTACATGATGGACCAGGAATCAAAATGGCATAAGGCTCTTCAGCAGCATCTTTGGAAGCCAGAACAATGCCACTGAATTCTGAGGAAAGTTATTTTCAGCCTAGAATTCTGTACTCAACTATCGTTTTAAGGGTAAAATAAAGATGTTTTCAGTCATACAAGAAGTAACGTAATCGATGTCCTGTATGCACTTTCTGAGGAAAGTAGTGGAAAATGTTCTCCACAAAAATAAGGAAACTAAGAAAAAGATTTGCGATGTAGGAAATAAAGGGTCCAACCCACAGAGACAAGAAAAATTCCCAGTATGATATAATAAATTCTCAGGTTGGCAGCTGGGCAACAGGCTTCGATGGAGTAGGAGAATAGAGAGCATCAGAAAGTATATTTCTAAGAAAAAGGGAAACATCTGTAGATTTTCTGATGTGATTGATTATATTAAAAAATGATTTATAGTTCTATCAGTTTGTGATACAATAGTGAGAGGTACTTAGCAAATGAAGCAAAAGAAAAACGACAGAAAATTAACTCTAAGGTAGAAAATTGCCGAAGAAGGGAAATTTTAGAGTAGTACATTAATTATTTTAATTTAAATGGAATACTGTAAATACTTTATTAAATGTAATTTTATTTTTTACATTATTTTAAGACATTGTAGTAAAAAACACATAACAAATCTACCTTCCCATTCTAAAGTGCAAAATGTTAACTATGGCCATATGTAGTAGAACAGGTCTCTAGAACTTTTAAATCTAATATAATTTTAATGAGTATATAATATTTAATTGTAAGGATATATCATACTTTGTTTATACAGCCTTATATTTTGGACACTGGATTCTTTCTAATATTTGTTACAAGGCTAAATGTTATAACTAGATCTTTGCCCTTCGCTGGTTCTTCAAGTTAAATACCTGAATTAAAGGAGGTATACATTTTTATTAAAGCCTAATCTTATGTAAATATTTGTTTAGTCATCTTAACTGACTCTATACATTTCCTTCTGAGTGGTGATTTGCTGTCCAGAAGCCTAGAGCTTTTGATTTAGTTGTTCTTGGGTAAGGTCTGGACATTTGTATGTTCAGAGTCTTCATAAATGTTTAGGAATTATTTCTCTAAACATTTAACATAAGCAAATACTCGTGGAAAATGTTTGCTTGGATAGTCTGTGTAGAAGATATTTGGACTGTAGACCATTTTAACCTAATAAACATTTTTTTCCACAGGAACGAATGATCACACACTTTGAAAGGTCCAAAATGGAGTAAAGAATGGGAAGATTTGCAGTTGAAGATGGCTACTATCAGGGAAGAGATCAGCATCTGTGTCAGTCTTGTGTACTGCTCCATGGGATTAAAGGAGGCAATGACATCCTGATCTGATCCTTGATCTTTGGGCATTGGAATTGGCAAGAGGTGTCAGAACAAAGAGAACATCTTACTGAAAAGTTCATAGGATGAGAAAAATCTACAAGCTTCTTATTTACAACACTGATGCCCCCTTTCCTCGCAGACTCTGACATGGATGTTCATGCAACTTAAGTGTGATGTTCCTGAACTTTCTGTAACATTTCATTTTTTTAATCTTTCAAACTAAAAAGTTTAACGTCTTCTAAAGGACTGTCATCAACACCATAATATGTAATCTCCAGGAGCAACTGCCTGTAATTTTTATTTATTTAGGGAGTTACATAGGTGATGGGGGAAATTGTTAACTACCTTTTATTTTCCTGAGAAGTCAAAGCTACATCTTGTAGAGGTTGTTGAGAAAAAAGGGCCCTTCTGAGTTAAGGAGCCATAGTTCTATCAATGATCAAAAGAGAGGGGAAAAAAACCTGTTACAGTATGATTTAGATCATTTAACAAAGCAAAATCAAGTGCAATTTTGTTTACAAATGGTGTATATTAAAGATTTTTCTATTTCAGATGTACTTTAAAGAGAAATATTAGCTTAACTCTTTTGACATCTGCTATTGTGACACATCCCATTGCTGGCAATGTGGTGCACACTCTGACCGAAACTTTTAACTACTGTTTTGTAAGCCTCCAAGGGTGGCATTGCAGGGTCCTAGGCATTGTTTTGTTTGCCTTTATGCAGAGAGGTGCTCCAAGTGCTGTGATTGAGAGCCGTGCTAGAGGAACTGTAATGCTTCAGAAGTGGGTGTTTATACAAAGGAAACAGGTCCTGCTGGCTTAATTTAAACAGTTATTGCATGAAGTAGCTTGGAGGCCCTGGACTGCTGCTTTTTCTTTAGGATGGACTGTTCTGGTAGCCGGTATTGGTTTAGAGACTGTTTATAAGGGACATCACGAGGTGATGGGATTCATTTGAAGCACTCTATTTCTGTTTTAATGGTTTTATCCAATTTTGCCTTCCCAAGATTTTTGTTCTACATAAAAAGTTCATGCCACTTTTTAATATAAAAAATTTTAACAAAAATTAATATGTTTCTTATTTTTTTTAAACTTTTTGTTCTTCTCAAACTCATGAAAAATTTTTTTCCATGGCTTTTATTCTAGATTGTCTTACTTTCTGTTAAAACAAATGACCACATGACCACAATCTTCACCAACTTATACTGCAGTGAAAGTGTTAACCCTTAAATAGTTTCTCTACAGCTCTTTGCTATGGTAATTTAAAAATTTCCTAGGAAGTATCTCTGAGGAACAGCAGTCTAACAACTGACTAGATTCTCATGCTAACTCATTAGGCAAAGGTTGGTGGTATTGTTGTATGCTGCTATTGCATATTAAAATTTAGCAGATGAGTAATAATTATAATGAAGCAGGATAGATGGTCAAATATTTTTTGAGGTTGGTTTGATACTGACTTGAGAATAGGAAGAAAAACCCATTGTGTTAAGCAGGAGTGTATAGTAAAAATTCTATAGCCTGGGCCCTGTTAATTCTACTTACCACCTTCTGTATTACTGGGAATGGATATAGTGTGTCATTTCTTAGGACAGGTTCAGAAGGAATTTATAGTTTTACATTGATCTGTTAAATTAGGGTTTATATTGTTTATTTTGGTTTTGGGCGTGAACTAAAAGTACTAGACCTTCTCCCAGCACAACAGCTGGTAATTTTTAATTTTCAAGAAGGTAATCAGCTTCTGTGGTGAAAATCAGCTATAACAGGATTTGTTTAGCAGTTTTTGTGTTTCTGATTACTTGAAAATGTACTTCCACTTGTTTATCAGAACAGCATTTGGTAAAGATGGACAAGTATTCCTAGTTTACACATGAAGAAACTGACATTGTGTAAAAATAAAATGACCAGGACCAGTTTTTTTGACTTAATATCATAGACATACCCTTTTTCTTTACATTTTTGCTTTAAACCCAAATGCTTAATTTTTTGACCTATCTGATGTTTTCCTAGGAGGAAATTACCAGATATAGATCATTCTTGGAGCCCAAGCTAAGTTTTGATTTTTAAGTCTTCAAGGGGACTACTAGGGTAATCTCAGACAGTACAGGTCCCAGGTCCTATAGGAGGAAGAGCCATAACACTTTCCTAAAATGAGTATTAGTATGTAAGACAGAGCTTGGGAAAGTTGAATTGGTAGGAATGTGATCATCAAATTAAAAGGAGGCTTATTTCACTGACTTCGAAGAGTTAGTGAATCATCTCGCTGCCTAAACTCTTGCTACTCAAAATGTGGTCCAGGAACCAGCAACATCTGGGAGATTTTTGGTGCTCAATTGAGGGTCTTACTCTGGTCCTACTGAATCAAAAGATGCATTTCAACAACGTCTCTAGGTGATTTGTATGCACATTAAATATGAAAAGCATTGGCCTTAAATGGTGGTTCTCAATCGGTGATTTTGCCTCCCAGAGGACATATGGCCAAGAGATATTTTTGGTTATACCTCTGTGGGGAAGTTACTTCTCGCATCTGGTGTGTGGAGGTTAAGGATGCTGTTAAACATCGTACTTTGTACAGAGCACATCCCCTCCCCCAACAAGAAATTATCCTGCCCTAATTGTGGGTAGTGCTACCGCTGAGAAACCCTAGCCTAAAACTGTGGTTTTCAAGCTTGTAAGTGCACGGACTCTTGGTGGTTCTCAAGCTTGTAAGTGCATGGGTTTATTAAAATAGATTGATGTTACCCTCCAGAGTTTCAGATTCAGTAGAACAGGAATGGGCCTGAAACTTGGCATTTCTAACAAGTCCACGGGTGGTGCTGATGATGCTATTGGGGCTCCTCTAGAACCACTTTCAGAGCCACTGGCCTAGAACAACCTTGAAGGTATAAAGGTAAGGTGCTTGTACTAATTGGGATAGAATGGTAATACTAAAGCTGCCATTTATTGAGAGCTGAGATTGTGTCAGGTGTTGCTAAGCGCTCATGACACTAGGTCACAGGTACTTAATACAAACCATTTTGTAGATTAGGAAAGTAAGGCATGAAAGTAGTAAATTTTCTAAATCACAGCTAATTTGCTAACTGGTAGATCTCCGTCTGATGTCTGACGCCAAAGCCCGAATTTTTAACCATCATGCCCACTGCCTAAAACAGTTCTAAGATTAAGAAGTTGTTCCTTCTATGGTAAACCCACGGCTACTCGGGATTAAGTAGTTCTCGATCCAGAGTGACGACGGCGACTCAGAAACCAGTGAATTCCTGGAGTGCATTGGGAGGAAGAGGCGGGACTTTGGCTGCGGAAGGGGCGGGCCTAACCTGCAGGAAGTACGGGGTTGATGGCTGTGTTGTTGATCGGCCTGTAGCGGCGAGTCCTGGCCAGATCCCCATTTACCCTTAGCCCAGCCTCGTTCCGGACCCCAGACCGGACCGGCACACTCTGGGAGAGACGGCGGCGGCGACTCTCCCCTTGCCGCCATGCACGACGCTTTCGAGCCAGTGCCGATCCTAGAAAAGCTGCCTCTGCAAATCGACTGTCTGGCTGCTTGGGGTAAGCCGAGGGGCCGCGCAGGGTCAGCACAGGAGCGGCCCAGATCTTTTGTGAGGCCGGGGAAGTGGACAGGCGTCCATCTGTGTGGGCTTCGGTTGGATGCTACCTGAGAGGGGCTTGGGATGAGGGCAGAGAGATGACCACCGTCTATAGACAACGATGTCTATGAGGCGGCCTGGGTGATCCAGTGATCCAGTCATTTAGGGGAGTTCCATTTGCCCTTGCTCTCTGTGCAAAGTGGGAGGACGAGCTTTCCTTTTTAATTGTGCTCAGCTTTGGCCCATTTTAATTTCCAAGAAGTGTTCATTTTAGAGGGCCAAAGCAGTAAGTTCTTAGCCTGCCAGGGGCTTGAAGTTGTCCAGATGATTGTGGGGTTTTCTAGATGAAAGTTAACCCTGGTTTGCGGGGCATTGAACAAGTTAACACCATATGGCTTTTTTTTTCCCTTAGTAATCACTCGTTCACTTCTCATTACTGTAGGAAGCTCATGTAGTTACGCCAACCTTTGAATCTACCCAAGTGGTTGGTTACCTTGTATCCAAAGCGTCCAAGTTACCTAATTCTGTAGATAGAAGAGTTTCCAGATTGTCGTGAAACCTAACCCATAAAAACTTGCATAGTCCTTTTGGGATTGACTAGTGCAGAAAGTAGGGACAGACATCTCTTGTGTGATCTGAAATACAAATGAAGGTTTCGGGGGTAAGGATGAACATTGTGCTCTTATCTATGAGTGACTGATCTGATAACTGCCCCCAAAGACCAAGGAAATCATTTCTAACTTTCCTCTTAATGTTTAGGTCCTAGAAATCAAGAACAATAAAAATGTGACTCACATCTCTTACTCAGATGTTATATTGATCTACATGGGTACCCATGATGGGCCTCATGGAATCTTGGTGGTGTCTGATATCCGGTGCATTAGCAGTTCATAGTGTCACCCAGTCATCCTTGCAGGGTTCTTCATGACTTCTTCAGTAGGGTTCTTTCACAATGAATTTTCATGTTAATGTGCACCCCTCCTCCTTCACCAGCTTTGGGTGCCATTAAAATCACACCTCCACAGTAAGCTGTTCTAGTCCTTTCGGTTAATAGAAGAATCCTACTTGCCCCAAACATCTCAAGAAAACCAATTTCTGTCATTAAATGCTCTCATTAAACATTTAAATAGAGGAGGAGAACATTTTTTTAAGTGAAAGACCTGACACTGCATCAAGGGATTCATTCCCCCAGTGCTTCATCAGATATGTGTACTAGGTGCCTACATGGGCCTTTCTCTCTGCAAGGGACAGTAATACAGTGATGAACTTGAGACAATGCCTGTGCCCCTAGGATACACATTGGGAGACAAAGACATGTGAACAGATTATGATACTAGAGAAAGATGTTGCCTATTATTGCAGCATGGGTGGGAGGGTACCCAACTCAGCTAAGAACATATGTTTCTGAAAGGGATTAATGCAGCTGTTGCCACACTTGACTTAGCTCATCAGAATCCTTGACTCTGATCTCCTGTTGGACCATTAGCACATAGTTCTCCTAGACTCTCATCAACTCCACTGTCACAGTACAGATTCCTTGCACCTGTGGTTTTTCAGGAACACAGTTTTGAAACGATAGGTAGCTTTTGGCCTTCTTTGATTACCCACCAAGCAGGAGAAATGCTCTTTGCTTCCTAAGGTGTTTTTGTATATACTGGGTTAAGAGAGGCCATTTACTGCCTCCTGCTTCAAAAGTGCTTTATTTCCAGATTTGTGCAGCAGTAATTATTGCTCTTTCTAGTCATTATCCCTTTTACCTTTGGATGGAAAGTTCATCCAGGAATCTCCAGAGCCAGGTCACACAGGGCCAAATAATATTTGAGGTGTAAATGTCTTAGAGACAATATACTCTGTCTCCTAGGAAATAGAAATCAGGAGAACATGATGAGGGTGATTTCTTTCAAAACTGCAAACTTGTATAATCCTGCTGCTTTTTCAGCATTTTCATTTGAATGTCTAGCAGCATAGCAGAAACAGTTCTTGATTCCTCTCCCCTCAAACATGACTGTCCTCCTGTATCTTACCTCTCAGCAAGTGGCATTTCTACTTACCTCTTTGACTAAGGCCAAAAGCTTTGGAATCATTCTTGACTTCTCTCATTCTATTTTACACTATATCCCATCTATTAGCAAATCTTCTGTGTTCTATCCCTAGAATAAATCTGAAATCCAGCCATTTCTATCTTGATGGTTACTACTCTTGAAGGCATCATCATCTGTCACTTGAATTACTGTAGTAGTCTTCTCATTGATCACCCTGTGTTTGCCCTTGTGCCATTTTCAGTTTTTTATCTACGAGCTAGAGTGAAACTTTGAAAACCTAAATCTGATTCCATCCGTCCTCTGCTCACAACCCTCCCATCGTATCACATCACAGCTAGAATAAGTTCCACAGTCTTTACCTTGTCTGGAAACATCTGACATGATCAGGCCCTGGTTATTTCCCTGTCTCCTGTACACTTGTCACTCTTTTCTGGCACCAGTCACACACAGCCTTCCTTGTTCTATCAATGCACAAAGTACATACCCACCTCAGGGCCTTTGCACTTGCTCTTTCCTCAGCCTGGCACTTAGTTGCCTCAGCATATATGTTTCATTCCTCATTTCACTCAAGTCTCTGCTGAAATGTCACCCAAATCAGCAAAACCTTCCCTACATATCCTATATAAAAGAGATTGACACATCCACCAATGTGCTATTTTCTTAGCCTTATCTTCTAATCGTGGATCACCATCTACTGTTATTTTATGTATTATTATTATTGCCTCTGTCATCCACATTAGAATGTAAGTTCCCTCAGGGCAGGAACTTTGTTTTCTACATTGCTGTATCTGCAGTACCTAAAATGTTTCCTGATTCAGTGGGTATTCATTAAATATGTGTTTAATGAATAATGTTGATATAGTAATAGCTTGCAGTTGTTGAATGCTAATGTGTATTAGGCTTTTGTAAAATAAAAACTCCATTTTACGGAAGAAGGATCTGAGGCTTAGAAAATTTAAGAAATTATTCCAAGGTCACATGTCCTGTAACTCATGTCTGATTCTAGAGCCTGGTTCCTAAACTTGAATGTATATTCAAAGCCTGTAAGAAATGCAGACTTCATGTGTATATATGTGTATCTGTATGTGTATATATAATGCATAATTATATTTTTCAGAGAAACAACGGAAAGATAAATCAAAAATTACTAACATGATGCCCATGGCAGAAGGGAGAGGAAAAGATAAAATGGACGATGATAGAAACTAGACTTTTCATTGTTTTAGCTTTGGAACTACATAAATATTTCATAAAAACAAATAACAAAATTTTATTTTATTTTATGTTATTTTTTATTTTTTTATTTTTATTTTTTGAGACTGAGTCTTGCTCCGTCACCCAGGCTGGAGTGCAGTGGTATAATCTTGACTCACTGCAACCTCCGCCTCCCGGGTACAAGCCATTCTCGTGCCTCAGCCTTCTGAGTAGTTGCGATTACAGGCGCATGCCACCACGCCCAGCTAATTTTTGTATTTCTTTTATATATATATATATATATTTTATGGCACTTTAGGTTCTAGGGTACATGTGCAGATCATGCAGGATTGTTGCATAGGTACCTACATGGCAATGTGGTTTGCTGCCTACATGCCCTCATCACCTATATCTGGCATTTCTCCCCATGTTATCACTCCCCCCTACCCACTGCTGTCCCTCTCCTATTCCCCCCAACAGACCCCAGTGTGTGATGCTCCCCTCCCTGTATCCATGTGTTCTCATTGTTCACCCACCTATGAGTGAGAACATATGATGTTTGATTTTCTGTTCTTGTGTCAGTTTGCTGAAAATGATGGTTTCCAGATTCATCCATGTCCCTACAAAGGACATGAACTCATTGTATTCTATGGCTGCATCGTATTCCATGGTGTATATGTGCCACATTTTCTTTGTCCAGTCTATCATTGATGGGCATATGGGTTGATTCCAGGTCTTTGCTATTGTTTACAGTGCTGCAGTGAACATACGTGTGTAGTAGAGATGGGGTTTCACCAAATTGGCCAGGCTGGTCTCGAACTCCTGAACTCAAGTGATCCGTCCACCTCGGCCTCCCAAAGGGTTAGGATTACAGGCATAATCCACCATGCCCAGTCAACAAAATTAAATTTTAAAATGTAGATTTCAGGGTACCATCTCAAAGCCATTGAATCTGAATCTCCATGTGCAGGGCCCAGGAATGTGCATTTTTAATAGGTCCAGGTGATTCGAACTGGGGGCTTATGCCCAAATGAGAAGCACTGTTATTTGCCATGTTACCCAACGAAGGGAAGTGACTACTATCTTATTCATCTCTGTGTTCCCTGCAGTGGTCAGCATTGGGCCAGAAATGGAATTTATTACATGAAGTTGGACCATATTGCACTGTTGGAAGGAGCTTCATTAGGGTAATTATGAGCAATAGGGCCTAACCCTCCTTCCCAAGAGGAATTAAGTCCAACCTTGTGACTCACGGGTAGGCCATCAGGAGTTTTCCAGGGCTGATACTTGCTTTGCTTATGTGTCTGTTATGTGTTTGCATAGTATGTCCCACTTTCCGTTGTGTGTTACTGTATTGAGTCTCAGCAGGGACTGTCCACCCTATGCTGCACTTGCCCTGCAGGCTTCTTGTTCTCTGTGTTGTGTGGGCACAGCTGTGTTAAATAATGTGTCCTAGAGAGTGGAGGACCCAATATGGAACAGGTCCTCTGCCTAATGGCACATTTAATCAATCAGATTGATTTAAAAGTTTTCAGTGGGCCGGGTGCCATGGTTCACGCCTGTAATCCCAGCCAAGGCGGGCGGATCACGAGGTTAAGAGATTGAGACCATCCTGGCCAACATGGTGAAAACCCGGCTCGACTGGAAAAAAAAAAAAAAAAAAAAAATTAGCTGGGCATGGTGGCATGCGCCTGTAGTTCCAGCTACTCAGGAGGCTGAGATAGGAGAATTGCATGAACCCAGGAGGCGGAGGTTGCAGTGAGCCAAGATCGTGCCACTGCACCACTCCAGCCTGGCGACAGAGCGAGACTATCTCAAAAAAAAAAAAAAGTTTTCAGTGAATTTAATATATCAGATGACCAGTAGAATAGACATTTGATTTTGTGAGACAGTTTTGCTCTTGTCACCCAGGCTGGAGTGAAATGGTGCAATCTCTGCTCACTGCAACCTCCACTTCCGAGATTCAAGCAATCCTCCCTTAGCCTCCTGGGTAGCTGGGATTACAGGTGCTAATTTTTTTTTTTTTTTTTTTTGGGAGATGGAGTCTCGCCCTGTCGCCTCTGTCACCCAGGCTGGAGTGCAGTTGTGTGATCTTGGCTCATTACAGTCTCCATCTCCCAGGTTCAAGCGATTCTCTACCTTGGCCTCCCAATTAGCTGGGATTACAGGCATGTGCTACCATGCCCAGCTAACTTTTTGTATTTTTAGTAGAGACAGGATTTCACTGTGTTAACCAGTAGGGTCTCCATCTCCTGACCTCATGATCTGCCCGCCTCAGCCTGCCAAAGTGCTGGGATTACAGATGTGAGCTACCATGCCTGGCCTAATTCTTGTGTTTTTTTAGTAGAGACAGGGTTTCATGAGGTTGGCCAGGCTGGTCTCAAACTCCTGACCATCTGGTGATTCACCCGCCTCAGCCTCCCAAAGTGCTGGGATTACAGGCATGAGCCATTGCACCTGGCTCCTAAACATTTGATTTTTAAAAATGTATTGGTGTGTCTTAGTTTGGGTTCACAAGAAAAAAAAATGTAAATAAATTTTTAAATATCTATTGACAAACATTTCAATAAAAAATGGAAAATAGACTCTTGAATGCCATGTTTAGGAATTTGCCTTCCTGTTTTGATGGCGTAGCTTCATAGGATTTTTTAAGCCCCATTGTGACAGCATCCGAGATCTGCTCTAAGATAACTGACAGCAAATGTGAGAGTGCACAGAGTGAATGAGACCAGTTGAAACTGTCACAGGGGTCCCTGGAGACACTCTACAGGATGAGGCTATCAAGAGGTACCATTAGAGGTAAAATTGATAGACGTTGGCCAACTCAGGGGAAGCTGAGGCTATAAAAAGAGATAAAGAAAAACAGGAACTGGTGGGGATTTGGGAGACAGTGGAGAGAGAAGGATGGGGAAGATGGTAAACATTATGTTGGCCTTTTTGGTTATAGATTTTTATGTATGCTATGAGTGGATTTTTTAAAAATCCACTTTATTTTCCTTAGGTCTGAAATATCAGTGGGTGGCCTAAAAACCAACTTTAGTATTGCCAAATTGCTCGATATTGTGATATTTATAAATAAAGTTCTAAATATAATGTCTTTTACAAAGCAAACATTGCAAACTGAATTATTTTATTTCTTCATATTCTGCCCCAGCATAAATCTCCAACCGTCATTAGAGCTGCTGTTATTTCTTGATTTCAACTTACGTTATTAAGAGCACACAGTGTCTTACTTTTTGCATCCTGCCTTTCCTTTAAGACCCCAAATCAAAGAAAATGGAATCATCATCCTGGAGAAATACTCTTGATCCTCTGGATAAGGAATGTAGATGCTGACCTGTTTTTATAAATGTAACTACTGCCTTTCAGACCTTTGGCTGACACCCATTCTTTTGATATGGGTGCCTTAGTAAGTACATCACAGCATGTGGTTGGGAATCAGACAAATTGGGGTTGGGATCCCAGCTCTGCTACTTACCACATGTGTGACTCTGGAAAAGTTATATATCCTGTAGGCCTCAACTTCCTCAACGATAAAATGGGGATTTGAAAAAAGGACTTACTTCAAGGGATAGTTGTGAGGATTAGTGAAATAACAGATGTGCTTAGCATTTCTTGGAACACAATACATGTTCAATAAAATTTACCTATTTGTACTATTATCCAAGATTTTATTTTACAAGGATCAAGAATCAAGAGAGTTTATGAAAAGAATGAGTGATCTTTATGTTATCAAAAGGCTAAGGAAGTATTTGTACATGCTTACCTTCCCTGAATGATGTAATATGGGTCTGTCAGGATAATAATTTAAACTTTTTCAGTGCCTCTTTCTTTTTACCTAGACTAGTGCCTCCCAAATGTGGTCCTTGAACCACCACATCAAAAAGTTGTTAGAAATGACAATTCCTGGGCCTACTTTTAGACCACTGAATCAGAAGTTCCGGGGTAGAGCCCAGCATTCTGTATTTTAACAAACTCTCAAATAATTCTGATACACCAAAGTTTAAGAACCACTGACCTGGATCATCTCTTAAAATGTACAGTTTGGCTGGGCACAGTGGTTCATGCCTCTATTCCCAATACTTTGGGAGGCCAAGGAAGGGGCATTGCTTGAGGTCAAGAGTTGGAGACCAGATTGAGCAATATTGTGAGCCCTCATCTCTATAAGAAAGTTTTAAAAAATTGCTGAGCGTAGTGGTGCATGCCTGTAGTTCTCACCACTCAGGAGGCTGAGGTGGGAGTATCACTTGAACCCAGGAGGCAGAGGCTGCAGTGAGCCATGATCATACTCAGGAGGCTGAGGTGGGAAGATCACTTGAGCCAGGGAGGCAGAGGCTGCAGTGAGCCATGATCACACCACTGCTCTCTAGTCTGGGTGCCAGAGTGGGACCCTGTCTTAAAAAAATAAAAGTTAAAAAAAAAAAAGTATACAATTAAATGGTTTTTAGTACATTCACAGAGTTGTGCAACTATCACCACAATTAGTTTTAGAACATATTCATCACTTTCAGAAGAAACTCAGTACCCATTAGTATTTACTTCACATTTTCCCCCAAGCCCACCAGCCCTGGGCAACCACTAATCTTTCTGCCTCTGGGGGTTTCCCTATTCTGGACATTTCATATAAATGGAATCATGTGGCCTTTTGTGATCTGGCTTCCTTTAGTTAGCATCATGTTTTCAGGTTCATCTGTGTTGTAGCATATACCCATACTTCTTTCTTTTAATTGTTAGCTAATATTCCGTTATATAGACATGCCACGTTTTGTTATCCATTCATCAGTTGGTGGACATTTGGTTTGTTTCCGTCTTTCAGCTATTACAAATAACACTGCTGTGAACATTTGTGTACAAGTTTCTGTGTAGAATATGTTTTCATTTCTGTTGCGTGTGTACCCAGGAGTGGAGTTGCTGGGTCCCAGGGTAGCTATGTTTAGCATTTTCAGGAACTGCCAGACTTTTCCAAAGCAGCTGTCCCATTTTACATTCCTGCCAGCAGTGTAGGAGGGCTCCAATTTCCTAATATTCTCATCAACACTTGTTATTAAATACTTTCTGCTAGACTATCTTTTGAAATAATGAATTTTGTAAGCTTATTATGCTATGTCATTTATTTTCCTGAAAGTAAAAATATTTAAATGATGCCTCTTACGATGACTCTTAGCTATTATTTTTGAAGTTGGATACCTGGTTTCACATTTGTACTTCAATTTTGTGATTTTATAAACTTTCATCATATTCTTTTTAGCTGAATTAAAATATATATATATATATCTAAAGAGATATATCTTAATAAAAGTGTGTGTATATATATATATATATATATATATAACAAAAATAATCTTTTAACCTTAAAAATAAAGCCCTTCCATCTTTTTTATTAGTTTAATGTTAAAACAATTAAGCCAGCCATGAGCCGGGCCTGGCTGGGCCAGCGCGGGCAGCCCAGCCCTGGCCCCGGCCCCAGCCCCGCTGCGCCGCCTCCCGAGCCGCCACCCCGCCGTGGCACCCGCGCCCTGGCGCTGCTCGGAGCCCTGCTGGGTGCAGCCACCGCCGCCGCCGTCAGGGTCTGCGCCCGCCACGCCGAGGCCCAGGCGGCCGCGCGGCAGGAATCAATGCTGAAGACCTTCGGAACAGATGGCCTTTTTCTCTTTTCCTCCTTGGACACTGACGGGGACATGTACATCGGCCCCCAGGAGTTCCAGCCCATTGCTGAGAAGCTAACAGGGTCAACTCCTGAGGCCAGATACGAGGAGGAGGAGCTGCCCCCTTGACCCTAGCGAGGAGACGCTCACCATAGAAGCCTGATTCCAGCCTCTTTTCCCAGAGACCATGACCAAGAGCAAAGATGGCTTCCTAAAGGTCTCCCGCCTCACCCTGTCCGGCCTCCGAAACTGGATGACTGCGGCCTCACCGAGGGCAGTGTTTGCCGCCCGCCACTTCCAGCCCTTCCTTCCCCTGCCAGGCCAGGAGCTGGGCAAGCCCTGGTGGATCATCCCCAGTGAGCTGAGCGTCTTCACCCGCTACCTGTCCAACAACCGTTTCTATCCACCGCCGCCCAAGGGCAAGGGGGTCATCATCCCCCGGATCCTGAGCATGTTCCACCCGCGGCCCTTCGTGAAGACCCGCTTTGCCCCTCAGGGGGCCGTGGCCACCCTGACTGCTGTCAGCGACTTCTACTACACTGTGGTGTTCCGGATCCATGCCGAGTTCCAGCCCGACTTCCCCTTCTGGTTCTCCCCTTCTGGTTCTCCCCTGCTGAGTTCACCGGCCACGTCATCCTCTCCAAAGATGCCACCCACATCCGCGACTTCCGGCTCTTCGTGCCCAACCGCAGGTCTCTGAATGTGGACATGGAGTGCCTTTATGGGGCCAGTGAAAGCAGCAACATGGACGTGGACATCGGCTGCATACCCCAGATGGAGCTGGAGGCCACAGCCCCTCAGTGCCCTCCATGATCCTGGATGAGGGTGGCAGCGTGATCGACAGCCACCTGCCCTTGGGGGAGCCCCTGCAGTTTGTGATTTGAGGAGATCAAGTGGCAGCAGGAGCTGAGCTGGGAGGAGGCCACCTGGCGCCTGGAGGTAGCCATGTACCCCTTCAAGAAGGTCTCCTACTTGCCATTCACTGAGGCCTTCCACCAAGCCAAGGCTGAGAACAAGCTGGTGCACTTGATCCTGCTGTGGGGGGCCCTGGACGACCAGTCTTGCTGAGGTCGGGGGTGGACTCTCCCGGAGAAGGTCCTGGGAAGTTCGCTTATCCTCATCCTGCTCAAGGAGAGTTTCATCAGCATCTGGTCCCTGGTGAAGGAGCTGGAGAAGCTACAGAGCAACCAGGAGAACGCGGCCCAGCAGAAGTTGGCTGGCCTGCACCTGGAGAAGTACAGCTTTCCCGTGGAGATGATGATCTGCCTGCCCAATGGCACCGTGGTCCACCACATCAATGCCAACTACTTCTTGGACATCACCTCCATGAAGCCCAAGGAAATCGAGAGCAATCTCTTTAGCTTCTCACCCACCTTTGAAGACCCGTTCACGGCCACCTACATGCAGTTCCTGAAGGAGGGACTCTGGCGCGGCCTGCCCCTGCTGCAGCCCTAGAGTGCCTGCGGGACGGATGGGATCTGATGCACAGGCCCCCACTCCCCAGAGCCAGAGTGGTCCTCAGCCCACTGCTGACTGCAGATGCCGCCTACACCCACCCACTCCTAGGTTGCCTTGGGGGCTACAAGATCCACTGAGGGTGCCTGTCACAGCCTTGGCTCCATGGTGGTGGGTAAACGAGGGGTGCTTGGGCTGACTGGGCAGAGGAACCTCTAGCTCTGACTGTCACCCTCTCCCTACCCACTTGGCCCTGGAAGCTGCTTGGGCCCCCCCAGATCAGGGCCTGGGGGGACTCCTTGGACCTCTCCCAACCAGCAACACAGTCTAGGCCCTTGTGGGGTGAAGAAGAGGAGGGAAGAGCAGGCTAGGAGGGCAGGGCCACCATCCTCTCCTTGCTTCCTTCCCCAAGGAAATATCCAGAAGCCCCGGGCAGGAGGGGCCAGGCTGCAAATGTGGCTCTTCTGTTCTAGCGCCTTGGTTCCTGTCCAAACCCCGGGCTGCCCTCCTGTGCCTGATGTCCCCAGCTGGGGTCAGCCTCAGCAGGACACAGCCTTCTGGAGCCTCTGGGCAGAACCCTCCATCAGAAGTGGAAACCAGACTGAACCCCCTGTAGCTCCCCCGCCTGTCTGGGGAAGCTTACTGGGAAGAGGCTTCTGCCTTTAGCAATGGGGTTCACTAAGAGGGTTCCTGAGGCTTAGGGCCAAGGCTCCCCCACTGCCCACCCCAGCACAGGGTCTCCATGGGACTGCTGGAGCCAGGACTCCTGCCATCCCTCCTGCCCCTCAGACCTCACATCCACGGAAGCGTAGCCCAGCCAAAGAACAGCCTTCTCCAGAGCCAGCACTGTCCCGGCCACAGGGGTGCCCCAGGCTACCTCTTCTACCACTGGGGTGCCATGGACTCCCCTTGGCCACTCTTGGGACTTTGGTCCACGTTCTGAGCCACTGACCACGGCCAGTCTCGTTTTTTAATACATGCAGAAAAGTGTTTTCACACAAACTTTCTCATGGTTTGTAGGTATTTTTTTATAACCCCAGTGCTGAGGAGAAAGGAGGGGCACTGGCTTCCCCGGTAGCAGCCCCATCCCATGATGGCTGCATCTGAAATCCTCGATGGGTCCAGCTTGATGTCTCTGCAGCTGCACCTATGGAAAGAAATAGTCGTCTCTTCTCTTCAGCTTTTTAAAAACAGCCCTCAGAGGATTCCTGTTCTCCCCGCCCTCTCCCATCCTCCACGCAGCCCATGGGCGCCTGTGCACTCTCATGCAGGCCTTGACGTCAGGCTGCCCCCTCCCAGGACCCTAATTTTCTCCCCACCTCCTCACCCCCCCTAGGGCTCATTCTTTAACCTGGCAGAGGAAGAAAGAAGCTACGTTGCAGCCACTCCCAGGCCTTCTGTCCACTGACTTCCCCTGCTTGCCTTGGGCGTTCCCACTGAGCCTTCCGCAGCCAATCATCTTCTCAATTTTGTTTTGTTTTGTTTTGAGACGGAGTCTTGCTCTGTTGCCCAGGCTGGAGTGCAATGGCATGATCTCAGCTCACTGCAACCTCCGCCTCCTGGGTTCAAGCTATTCCCCTGCCTCAGCCTCCTGAGTAGCTGGGATTACAGGCATATGCCATCATGCCTGGCCAATTTTTGTATTTTTAGTAGAGACAGGGTTTCACCCTATTAGGCTGATCTTGAACTCCTGACCGCGACCCCATGATCCACCCACCTCAGCCTCCCAAAGTGTTGGGATTACAGGCGTGAGCCACCGCACCCAGGCTTGTTCTCAATTTTGTATCATCCAGTCATCACTAATATTACACACACTTTCTCGCTTAATCCTCACGACAAACCTGTGAGGCGATGCTCATTGTTCCCATCTTGAAACTTGAGTCTCCAGGAAGTGAAGTGACTTGCCCAGGGTCACTCAGCCAGATGGAGTTTTGGGGGTGTTTTTTGGCAATGCACCCTCACCTCCCTACCTGTTTTCCCTGAGGTAGAAAGGAAGGCCTTTCAAACCAGAGTATCTCACTCTCCTCTGACCCCCAGACCAGAAGGAGCATGAGCCAGCCAGCTCAGCCAGGCTCTCTGTGTCCTTGGAGGAAGTGCTCCCATGACCCGTGCCCCTTAATGGGAAGGTAGAGCGCCTGATACTCTCTCCCTGTCTCCCCTGTCCTGTCAGGTGTAGATGGCAGGGGTAGCTCATGCAAGCCTTTCTCCTGCTGTTCCTGGAGAGCCAACACCACATGCCTGGTCCCGTGAGAGGAGCTGATGGCCTGGGCTTTCCAAGGCCTCATCTGATGCCTCTGCAGTTCCTGTCCCCCACCAGGCCTCAAGGCTCAGGGTGAGAATGGCCCTAGACTGCCCTCCTGTCACTCCTTTGCCACTTCCCTCCCCTGTCCCCAACATGCCCTGTAATAAAATTAGAGAAGACTGAAAAAAAAAAAAAAAAACAAGCCAGGGACATTTGTATCCTCTGATGTGTCTAGCCTAGTAATTATTCAATAAATGTGTTTTTAATTGGTTGATTCTCAAACATGAATATAAACATTTCTTAGCTTACGAGTTCACAGCCGAATTCTACCAGAGGTATAAAGAGGAGTTGTTACTATTCCTTCTGAAACTATTCCATACAATACAAATAGAATCCTCCCTAACTCATTTTATGAGACCAACATTATCCTGATACCAAAACCTGGCAGAGACACAACTATAAAAGAAAATTTCATGTAATCCCAGCACTTTGGGAGGCCGAGGCGGGTGGATCAAGAGGTCAAGAGATCGAGACCATCCTGGTCAACATGGTGAAACGCCGTCTCTACTAAAAATACAAAAAATTAGCTGGGCATGGTGGCGCGTGCCTGTAATCCCAGCTACTCAGGAGGCTGAGGCAGGAGAATTGCCTGAACCCAGGAGGAGGAGGTTGCGGTGAGCCGAGATCCCGCCATTGCACTCCAGCCTGGGTAACAAGAGCAAAACTCCATCTCAAAAAAGAAAATTTCAGGCCAATATCCATGATGAACATTGATGCAAAAATCTTCAACAAAATACTGGCAAACCGAATCCAACAGCACATCAAAGAGCTTATCCATCACCAGTCAGCTTCATCCCTGGGATGCAAGGCTGGTTTAACATATGCAAATCTATAAACATAATCCATCACATAAACAGAACCAAAGACAAAAACCACGATTATCTCAATAGATGCAGAGAAGGCCTTTGACAAAATTCAACAGTCCTTTATGCTAAAAACTCTCATAAACTAGGTATCGGTGGAACGTATCTAAAAAACTAATAAAAACTATTTATGATAAACCCACAGCCAATATCATACTGAGTGGGCAAAACCTGGAAGCATTCCCTTTGAAAACTGGCACAAGACAAGGGTGCCCTCTCTCACCACTCCTATTCAACATAGCGTTGGAAGTTCTGGCCAGATCTTGGCTCACTATAACCTGGAACTCCTGAGCTCAAACAGTTCTTCCACAATTAGGAAAAGAGGAAGTCAAATTGTCTCTATTTGCAAAGGACATGATTGTATATTTAGAAGACCCCGTCATCTCAGCCCAAAGTCTCCTTAAGGTAATAAGCAACGTCAACAAGGTCTCAGGATACAAAATCAATGTGCAGAAATCACAGTCTCACAGACAGATGAGAAGGTGGTATAAAAAAATTAAAAATCACAAGGATTCCTATATACCAATAACAGAGAGCCAAATCGTGAGCAAACTCCCATTCACAATTGCTACAAAGAAAATACCTAGGAATACAACTAACAAGGGATGTGAAGGACCTCCTCAAGGAGAACTACAAACCACTGCTCAAGGAAATGAGAGGAAACAAACTGCTGGAAAAACATTCCACACTCATGATTAGTTAGAATCAATATCATGAAAATGGCCATACTGCCCAAAATGATATATAGATTCAGTGCTATCCCCATCAAGCTACCATTGACCTACTTCACAGAACTGGAAAAAAACCACCCTAAACTTCATAGGGAACCAAAACAAGAGCCCGCATAGCCAAGAAAATCCTAAGCAAAAAAAACAAAGCTGGAGGCATTTCACTACCTGACTTCAAACTATATTACAAGGCTACAAGGAAAAAAAATAAAAATAAAAAAAATTAAGGGGCTGGGCCTGGTGGCTCACACCTGTAATCCAAGCTCTTTGGAGGCCAAGGTGGGCAGATCACCTGAGGTCAGGAGTTCAAGACCAGCCTGACCAACATGGTAAAACCCCATCTTTAAAAAAAAACAAAAAAGAAAGAAAGAAAGAAACAAGCCTACAGTAATCAAAACAGCATGGTACTGGTACCAAAACAGAGATATAGACCAATGGAACAGAACAGAGGCCTCGGAAGTAACACCACACATCTACAACCATCTGATCTTTGACAAACCGGGCAAAAACCAACAATGGGGAAAGGATTCCCTGTTTAATAAATGGTGTTGGGAAAACCGGCTAGCCATGTGCAGAAAGCTGAAACTAGACCCCTTACACCTTATACAAAAATTAACTCCAAATGGACTAAGATTTAAACATAAGACCGAACACCATAAAAACCCTAGAAAAAAACCTAGACAACACCATTCATGACATAGGCATAGACAAGGACTTCATCACTAAACACCAGAAGCAGTGACAACAAAAACCAAAATAGACAAATGGGATCTAATTAAATGTAAGAGCTTCTGCACAGCAAAATAAACTATCATGAGAGTAAACTAGCAACCAACAGAATGGGAAAAAAAATTTTGTAATCTACCCATCAGACAAAGGGCTAATATCCAGAATCTAAAAAGAATTTAAACAAATTTACAAGGAAAAAACAACCCCATCAAAAAGTGGGCGAAGGATATGAACAGACAGTTTTCAAAAGAAGACATTTATGCAGCCAGCAAACATATGGAAAAAGCTCATTATCACTGTCATTAGAGAAATGCAAATCAAAGCCAATTGAGATAACATCTCACGCCAGTTAGAGTGGCGATCATTACAAAATCTGGAGACAACAGATGCTGGAGAGGATGTGGAGAAATAGGAACACTTTTAAACTGTTGGTGGGAGTATAAATTACTTCAGCCACTATGGAAGACAGTGTGGTGATTCCTCAAGGATCTAGAAATAGAAATACCATGTGACCCAACAATCCTATTACTGGGTTTATACCCAAAGGATTAGAAATCGTTCTATTGTAAAGACACATACACGTGTATGTTCACTGCGGCACTGTTTACAATAGCAAAGACTTGGAACCAACCCAAATGCCCATCAATTATAGACTGGATAAAGAAAATGTGGCACATATATACCATGAAATACTATGCAGCCATAAAAAAGGATGAGTTTATGTTCTTTGCAGGGACATGGATGAAGCTGGAAACCATTGTTTTCAGTAAACTGACACAAGAACAGAAAACCAAACACTGCATGTTCTCACTCATAAGTGGGTGTTGAACAATGAGAACACATGGACACAGGGAAGGAGCATCACACGCTGGGGCCTGTTGGGTGATGTGTGGGGGTAGTGGAAGGATAGCAGGGGCTGGGAGGATTGGGGAGGGATAACATTAGGAGAAATACCTATTGTAGATGACACGGGGCTGTATGCAGCAAACCACTATGTCATGTGTATACTTAATGTAACAATTCTACACGATCCGCACATATACCCTAGAACTTAAAGTATAATTTTAAAAAATCATTTCTAAAAGGAAAAAAAAACAAACATTCCTTAGCTTTGCAAAATACCTACTATCAAAAGCAACTCGTTTTCTTGACACATTGTTTTCTGATTACAAGTCCCAACTAAAGAAAGTGTCGGCCGGGCGCGGTGGCTCAAGCCTGTAATCCCAGCACCTTGGGAGGCCAAGGCGGGTGGATCACAAGGTCAAGAGATCGAGACCATCCTGGTCAACATGGTGAAACCCTGTCTCTACTAAAAATACAAAAAACATTAGCTGGGCTTGGTGGCGCGTGCCTGTAATCCCAGCTACTCAGGAGGCTGAGGCAGGAGAATTGCCTGAACCCAGGAGACAGAGGTTGTGGTGTGCCGAGATCGTGCCATTGCACTCCAGCCTGGGGAGCAAGAGGGAAATTACGTCGCAAAAAAAAAAAAAAAAGAGTGTTGTACTCAAGCTGATTGACCTTTCTCAAACCTATTTTCTTTTCCAGAGGAATGGCTTCTTGTGGGAACCAAACAAGGACATCTTCTTCTCTATAGGATTCGGAAGGACATTGGTAAGTGCATGTTGTTTATGCAAAAAATAAGTTTCAATAGTCAGCTAGCATACACTGTGAAATCAGTGACTCCTAGACCATTAAAAGAAAGATCAAAGGTGATGGAGAGCACGATGAGAAAATGGGGAGAAGACGTGAGAATGCATAGGGTTTCCCCCTCCAGACTGTATTACTACCTACATCTGGGAGGTGAAGCTGAATTACTGGTTTACTTATTACTGGTAGTGAGTTTTCCTCCTCTTTTCTTAGAGATTCACTACTAGTAATAAGAAATACTACTAATAGGAATAAGATTCCTGTGTATATGGTGTGGTGGTGGGAAAAAAATTAGGGAACATTGATTTAAAAGATCTTGTTAGGTTATGAGGGGTTGACCAGGAAGAGAGGACCGGGGTTTGCGTTCAGGTGCACTTCCCCTGGCTATGTGACTATAAGCAGGTTCTTTCCAACTTCAGTTTTTTTATAAACTCTGTCTCACAAAGTTGTTGGGGGGAATACAGTAATAGGCTAATAGGCTTGAAGAAACTGTGAAAACTCAAGTTCTAAACAAATGTGACTATCAGTAATGTAGGGTAATAATGAAAGTATTTGAAATTTATTCTGTTAAAGAATGGTTTTCTGTTTTTGTTTTTTTCAAGACAGAGTCTCGCTCTGTTGCCAGGCTGGAGTGCAGTGGCGCAATCTCAGCTCACTGCAACCTCCGACTTCCTGGTTCAAGTGATTCTCTGGCCCCAGCCACCCCAGTAGCTGGGATTACAGGTGCCCACCACCACACCCAGCTAGTTTTTGTATTTTTAGGAGAGACGGGGTTTCACCATGTTGGCTAGGATGGTCTTGATCTCCTGACCTTGTGATCCACCCACCTCAGTCTCCCAAAGTGCTGGGATTATAGGCTTGAGCTACCATACCTGGCCCAAGAGTGTTTTTTATTGGGGCAAAAGGTACGTCACTGCCCTTCCCTGTTTTTGTTTCTGTGCTCTCTTTATGGAGAATAGATGTGCTTAGGTATTATGCTCTGGAGCCACTCTACAGAAATCTGCAGTTATCTTCATACCCTTTTATATATATTTCTCTGGTAAATAGCTTAAGAGATTGCTTAAGATAAATAGAGCCCTCTTTTGGAACCTGGAGCAAGGGTAACATTGGGGGGAAAAGTACCTTACCAGTGTACTCGGGAAAGAGGAAGGTTTCTTGGTCAGTTTCTGCAGCTGGGTAAGAAAAGAAACCAGAGAACAAAATAGAGAATTTATTTCATTTCTGAGTTTTCATCTGTCCTCTAAATCAGGGGTCAGCAAACTTGTTCTGAAAAGGTCCAAAGAATAAATATTTTAGGCTTTGCAGTGTAATTACTTAGCTCTGCCATTGTAACATGAAAACAGTTGTAGGCAATATGTAATGAGAATGGGTGTGGCTATATTCCAGTAAAACTTTATTTACAAAAACATGCAAAGGCCTCAATTTGGCCTTGGGTAGTACATTGTTGATCTTTGTTTTAAATTATTAATTCTCGATCAGTCCAAGTGGCTCATCTCCATAATCCCAGCACTTTGGGAGACTGAAGTAGGAGGAATGATTGAGGCCAAGAGTTTGAGACCAGCCTGAGCAACATAGCAACGCCCTCTCTTCAAAAAATTAGTTGGATGTGATGGCACATGCTTATATTTCCAGCCACTTTGGAGGCTGAGGCGAGAGGATTGCTTGAGCCCAGGAGGTTGAGGCTGCAGTGAGCTATCATCACACCATTGCACTCCAGTCTTGGCAACAGACCTTGTCTAAAAAAAAATTTTTTTTTCAGTTCTCAGAACCAGAATATTTGCATTCTGCGATATTTGCCTGGTCTATAATTTTAAAATTAAGCTCACTTTAATTTTAAAATATAAAATGCTTATTCAGCGTTCAACAGCTGTTTTTGACTACTTTGGTTTCAGATGTAAGTGGTGATCAGAAATAGACAACAATATTTTATAAAGGAAGTCTTTGAGCACAGTATAGACCTAAACTGGTAATATTAGTGTTCATCTGGCTTGGAACACTGGTGGCGACTATTCCTTGCCTGTGATCATTTTATCATGTCAACTTTGACAAATTAGTTAATGTTCCTGGGCCTCAGCTTCTCCATAGGTAGCTTGAATATAGACAGTTAGGAAATCAAACTCTGATTTAAACTTCACTTTAAGAAATGTCATTTTTCCTTATACTCTTGGTGAACAGTTTAGTTCTAGCCCAGCTCTGGCCTGATGGTGGCCAGAAATAGACCTGGACCTGTGTGAATCAGTTCTAGGGCTAATTTGGTTTCTAGATTTGAAATATTTGAAACCTAAATTGGTCTGTGCATAGACTATCTTTCTGAGGAAAGGGAGAGGATAATAGGGTCAAGAAAAGATTAGAGCTAGGGATTACAGGTATTGATCGACTTACGACCTATGCAACTTACGACCATTCGACTTTACGACCACAATCGCTAGCCACGACTGCTCCGCGTCTGGCAGCGCAAACGTTGCCCAGCTGGGCGTACGACAGTGCGGACCAGCTTCCAGCAGCACTACCATCTCCATGTGCACCATTTCAACTGTTATCCCAGACTCGGTACAGCAATTTGTGTTTTGTGTCTTGGATATTTTTCATCAAACCCCTCCCAAGATGTCTACCAAGAGGAAATTGTCTTTGTCTACGCCTCAGCCTGCCAAGAAGGAATGAAAGGCCATCGATCTCGACACGAAAATGAAGGTAATTAAGCAGTACGAAGGAGGAAAGAAAGTGAATGTGATCGCACGTGATACGAAGTTATCACACTCGACTGTGTTGATGATTTTGAAAGATAAAGAAAGAATTCGTGAAGCTGTGAAAGGTTCTGCACCCATGCGATCAACAGTTATGACAAAGCAACGAAGCAGGCCCATCCACGAAATGGAGAAATTGCTATATATTTGGATGGAAGATCAAATTAAAAAACAGACACCATTAAGTCTCTTTACTGTGCAGATGAAGGCGAGAAGTCTATTTCAGACTCTGAAGGAGCTTGCTGGAGAAGATTACAGTCAAGAATTTGTAGCAAGCACTGGCTGGTTCCAGAGATTCAAGAAAAGATTCCAAATGCATAGTGTTCAAGTGACTGGAGAAGCAGCGAGTGCGGGTGAGGAAGGAGCACATAAGTTTGTTGATAGTCTGGATGAATTAATTACAGATGAGGGATATCTAGCAGAACAGATTTTCAGTGTTGATGAAACTGGATTATTTTGGAAATGGATGACAGCACGCACTTATATTCACAAAGAGGTCAAAAGCATGCCGGGATTTAAAGCATTTAAGGATAGGCTAACTCTGCTGCTTAGCGGGAACATCGCAGGGTTTAAGCTGAAGCCGTTCTTAATTTATCACTCAGACAACCCGCGTGCGTTCAAGAATGTTAACAAGCACACACTGCCCGTCTACTTTCGTTCTCAACGTAAAGCATGGATGACACAAGGATTGTTTGAAGACTGCTTTATGAACTGTTTTATTCTTCCAGTTCAAAAATATTGTTTGGAGAAAGATATTCCTTTCAAGATTTTATTGCTACTTGATAATGCACCTGGACACCCACCACATCTAGGCGATCTCCATCCAGATGTAAAATTTGTTTTTCTTCCACCAAACACGACTCACTCATCCAGCCTATGGGCCAAGGTTCGATTGCTACATTAAAGGCCAACTATCTCCGAACCACCTTCACTCAAGCAATATCCGCTGTAGATGCTGACTCAGAACTAACATTGCGAGATTTTTGGAAACACGACAACATTTTGATGTGTATCAAGAATATCGCTACCGCCTGGGAGGCTGTGACAACAAAGTGCATGAATGGCATCTGGAAAAATTGTGTTAAGCGCTATGTTAATGATTTTGACGGATTTGACAGTGAACATGAACTTGAAACGATTTGGGAAAAAATAGTAAAACACACTAAAGACATTTCTTTGGAGTGTGAAATGGAAGATGTCGAAGAGTTGCTAGACAAAGAATCCAGAGAACTTACAAATGAAGAGCTAATCGAACTGGAAGAAGAAAGAGTGGCGGAAGAAGAAAGAGGAGAAGCAGAGAAAGAAGAGGAGGAGCCAGAAAGAAAGTTCACCAATAAGGGATTATCAGACGGTTTATCTTTACTGAATAAACTTCTTAATACATTTCGAAGCAATGGACCCAAACATCGAACGATTTGCAAGGATTGAACAGATGGCGCATGATGTGTTTCGTCCATATCGTGAAATTTATGAAGAAAAAAAGAAACATACAATTCAGACAAAACTCAGCATGTTTATGAAAAAACCAACTCCGGTAACTCCAACTGCTGCCTCAGATGACAACATCAACGATCAACAGCCAAGCACCAGCGGCCAATAAAATGTTTCATACATGTTTATATATTTTGATATGTTTTGCAATTGGGAAAATGTTTCCTATCGTATTTTTTACACCTGTATTTTGTATTTTTTTATGCACCTGTATTTTGTAATTTTGTATGTTTTGCAAATATTAAACCAGTTGTACTGGCAATGCAGTGTTTTACTTAAACTTGACGAATGTGAAAATAAGAAACAAAATGGTGTAGAGATGATACAAATGGCATAAAATGAACAAAGAAAATTATGATATATAACAATGAAAGAAAATTATGATAAAATATGACTTAAAGATTTTTATAACATCATTTCACAGTACTGTACATATAGCCTACTCAACTTACGACCAAATCGTGTTATGACCAGTCTGTCAGAACCAATCGTGGTCGTAAGTCAAGCACTAGCTGTATAGGCTGTGATCTGATTTGAGTCATTTCCCTGGAGCTCAAAAGACATCTCTAGGCTTCATCCTTCTCCCTTATTTCTTGAGACAGGATCTTGCTCTGTCACCTACGCTGGAGTGCAGTGGCACTATCTTGGCTCACTACAGCCTCAGCCTCCTCCCACCTCAGCCTCCCAAGTAGCTGGGACAACAGGTACACACCACCATGCCCAACCCATTTTTGTATCTTTTATAGAGATGGGGTTTTGCCAGATCGCCCAGGCTGGACTTGAATTCCTAAGCTCAAGTGATCTGCCCGCCTCAGCTTCCCAAAGCGCTGGGATTACAGGTGTGAGCCACTGTGGCCAGTCCAGTCTAGTCTTATCTTGAGTGGTTAGATTAGTTGATATATGAAGCCTTTACCACTCTAGGTTTATTTCAGTTGTGCTGTCACCATAGAGCAGTGTTCTCAAAGTGTGATCTCTAGCCCCCTGGGGATCCCCAAGACCTCAGAGGACCTACAAGGACAAAACCAAGTTTGCAGAAACTCTTAAATATTTTTTTTCCACTGTATTGACATTTACAATGATGGTGTAAAAGGGATGGTAATTAAAACTGGTTAGCCACTGAACCCAGATCAGAATAGTGGTACCTAACTTCAAATAGAGACTTGTTTAAAAAA
>NW_016107894.1:206016-210055 GCF_001604975.1 Cebus imitator | reverse complement strand
TTTGGTTAGGCAGTAAAAGTTATTATTTTTATTGTATTTTGACTTTGGGCAGCACATCTTTTTAGTAATCTCTTGTGATATAATGGAAAGTACATACAAAGCGCTTTTGCTGTGTGCTAAGCTGTGAAGTCTGATGGCTATCTCCAGGGAAAAGTGCTGGTGCGATTGAGTTATGAGCTAAACTGGCTACTTTTTTCATGGAGTATTGTTTTTGCTTGAAAGAATGATTGATAGGTTGTGGGTTTTTCAGACCATTTGGATATTTGGCAGATTTTTTTTTTTAATGAGCAAAGGGAATCTGTTACTTTAAGGTAAACAACTGGCACTGTTTGTTATAAATGATAAAGTGAGAGCTTTCAAGAAAAAAATTAGAATTGTGGAAAACTTGTGTTCACTCCCCTGAGTGTGACAGCTTCTCCATAATTAAAGATTTTTTCTGATGAGATTGGTGGTGATAATAGTGTCATTTTTTAACATCCTGTAAATAACGACATTTGGAAAATCTGCATAACTCAGTGAACCAGTATTTCCAGATGACCAATGCATGAAGTTTTAAAATCATGTGTGAGTAGAAGATACATTCAAAGTGTAAGGTAGACCAATGGATTTTGACGTGACAGAATATGAAAAGTTCACTGATAGGTGTGTGATTTCACTTTACAAGAAACTACATTTGTCAAGTGTTGGTGTAATATCAAAGAAGAAGGTCGAGGCTGGGCCTGGTGGCTCACGCTGGTAATCCCAGCACTTTGGGAGGCCAAGGCAGGCGAATCACAAGGTCAGTAGTTCGAGACCAGCCTGGCCAAAATGGTGAAACCCCGTCTCTACTAGAAATACAAAAATTAGCTAGGTGTGGTGACAGGCATCTGTAGTCCCATCTGTTTGGGAGGCTCAGGCAGGAAAATCTCTTGAACCTGGGAGGGGGAGGTTGAAGTAAGCCAAGATCAAGCCACTGCACTCCAGCCTGGGTGACAGAGTGAGACTCCGTCTCCAAAAAAAAAAACAAGATCCACATTATCTGAAAAATCTATTTAATCTTTTCAACTATATATTCATATGAGGACAGATTTTTTTGTCATATACTTCAGCCAAAACAAATTAAATTATCAAAACACATTCAATGCAGAAGCAGATGTGGCATCTTACTTATGGGGTTATTATTGTTATTTTTAAATACATAGATGTTTTTATATGTATGTATTTAAATTTCTAACATGTAAATATTCATGTATATAACCTACATAAAAGTTCTTTGAGGTCCTCAGAAATTTTTAAGATTATCAAGATTTTGAGACAAAAATGTTTGAGGGGCACATGGAAGAAGTAAGAGCAGCTTTGGTGGCATGAGTTCTTATGGCTGCCTCCAAGAGTCTCCCTGATTTCCAGAGGGCAAGGGCAGAGCTAGCTGTGGGGAGCAACCCAGGTCAGCAGTGCGAGCATCCTCTCCATGAAATAGAAGGCAGGTAGTAGAGCGTAGGCTCAGAGCACAGGCTTTAGAGTCAGCTGGGTTTGCTCGGAGGCTCTCTCAGTGGCTGCTACCTAACCGCTGTAACTCTGAGGCCCCTCAAATAGGAACTTGGAATAATAATACCTACTTCTTGGGAGTAGTTGTGAGTTTACAGAAAAAATAATATAAAGTTTTAAACCCAGAACCCGGCATGTAGTTATTGCTTAATGATAGCTGCTCTGATGACGATAAGAATTATTCTTTTTGACTCTTGGGTGACTTTTGAGGCTGAATATTTTTGTCATCCCCAGCAAGGCTGAATTCACGTATTTTTATGGTATGTAACTTTCTTCCCCTTTTTTTGTAACAGTGCCAGCAGATGTAGCGTCACCTGAAAGTGGCAGTAAGTGTAGATGCATTAAATTGCTTTAGCTCTGGAGATGGGTTCGAGTGTTTGCTCTGTCTCCATGGTACAGGACTTAGGGTAGTTGCTGGAAATTAGTTGGTCTAGACCTAAGGATGCTTTGGGCCGGGTTTCATGGCTTGGGCTCTAATATTTGACTGTTACATCTTACACCCTTCCTTGTGGAACACTTTGCCAAGGTACTGATTTTGCAAGATAAGATCTTCAGACTCACAAGTACCTTGCAGCTTCAGTAAACTTTATGTGATCCTTTCTGCTGATGCCGAGTGAAGATGCATGAAATGCTCTGCTCTAAAATTGGAGTTGAAAGCATCTTACAGTGCTTGTAAGACAGCTGGCTATTTAGATCTCTGATTTTTAGTCTTTTAGGAACTTCTGAAGATTTATGTAGGAGACAGTATGGAGCAGTATTTTTCTAGTAGTGGTTTTTATATGTATTCCTCTATTTGGAACCACCAGTGTTTATTTCTTCTCCATAGGTTGCAACAGGTTTGAAGTGACACTAGAGAAATCCAATAAGAACTTCTCCAAAAAGATTCAGCAGGTAAGCAGTGACGGCAGTCCTTGTAAGAATATTTGACTTATATGAGATCCTGTCAAACCAGAATTTTGGTAATGTTATTTATTAACTATTTGAATCCTCTTCTCTTTGACCTTCCATTTATTAACTCTTTGAATCTTCTTCTCTTTGACCTGCCCATGTATCAAGTTCCTGAGATCCTCTCTCACAAGAAGAAATTATAGTCACAGAAATTATAATGCACAGAAAAATAAGTCAGATCCCCGTAACTGGATAGGCTCTGTTGTCCCTTTTTAATACTGTTATTGAATGAACAGTTGCTAAACCTTGTCAGAAATGTTTAATTGGGTCTAATGATTTGATATTTTCCAGATCCATGTGGTTTCCCAGTTTAAGATTCTGGTCAGCTTGTTAGGTAAGAAAAGGAGTTGGATTTGTATTCATGCATCTAAAAAGAAAAGATCTGACCTAGTTAACGCTTTCATGGTTAATTTGATAGTGGTTACTTAACAACGAACTGACATGTTCCAAACCTGGTATAACAGGGTACATGGATAATAAAGGCAGCAGCATCCCCCATAAACTCAAACTCTGCTCTCCAAGGGGTCTCACTTTATTCATTCATTCATTAATTGATCAAATACTTATTGAGCCTATTCTATGCAAAGCCTGGACTAGACATTGGGGATACCAAATTCAATGAGACATGGTTGCTATCTTTGAGAGACTTACATTCTGATTATGAAGACTAAATGACAGAAAGTCTTCAGGATACAAGGTGGTAAGTTGCAGTGAAAATTTATAAAAAGCGTTGTGGAATCTTGGTAATGGGAGGGTCTATATTGTCTAGTAGATAACTAGAATTTCAGTAGGAAGAGAGGTCAGCAGCATATCACAAAACACGGGAATAACTAGAACAAAGGCCCTAAGATGTGGCAGTTTGTGGCAAATAGTTTATTGTGGCCACACTAAGGACGTGCGGTGGAGAGTGGCAGAATATCAGCTAAGAGAGAACAGGTCCACACTGTTGAGGACCTTATGTGAAAAACTGTGGTTTCATGAAAGGCAGCCAGTGAGGACTTTCCTTGACAGGCAGGGGACTAGAAGCTGACCTCACACTCTGTGCTTTTGAGCCTGGGGCCCAAAGAGTAAAATCATTTTAAATGTCGTTCCTAGGACCACAGATAAATATCTGAGGTAACCTAATCCTCGTGACTAAATAAACTAGATATGAAGCCTGGGTAAAATGATTATTTTGATTGCTTTGCTAGGAAAGAAATCCTTGCCATGGGTTACTACGAAATCCACAGGGGATTTCCCTTTTCTAAGCGTAGCCTCCTAATGCAAATAGCTTTGAAAGCCATTTCTTGGGCCGGGCGCAGTGGCTCAAGCCTGTTATCCCAGCACTTTGAGAGGCTGAGGCGGGTGGATCACGAGGTCAAGAGATCGAGACTATCCTGGTCAACATGGTGAAACCCCGTCTCTACTAAGAATACAAAACATTAGCTGGGCATGGTGGCACGTGCCTGTAATCTCAGCTACTCAGGAGGTTGAGGCAGGAGAATTGCCTGAACCCAGGAGGTGGAGGTTGTGGTGAGCCGAGATTGCGCCATTGCACTCCAGCCTGGGTAACAAGAGTGAAACTCCG
>NW_016107894.1:200622-205516 GCF_001604975.1 Cebus imitator | reverse complement strand
TTTTGAGACAGAGTCTTGCTCTGTCTCCCAGGCTAGAGTGCAGTAGTGCAGTCTTAGCTCACTACAACTTCTGCTCCCTGGGGTCAAGGGATTCTCCTGCTTCAGCCTTCTGAGTAGCTGGGATTACAGGCACCCACCATCATGCCCAGCTAATTTTTGTATTTTTAGTAGAGACTGGGTTTCACCATGTTGCCCAGGCTGGTCTCAAACTCCTGACCTCAAGTAATCCGCCCATCTCGGCCTCTCAAAGTGCAGGGATGACAGGTGTGAGCCACCATGCCTGGCCATGCTCAAATTTTTAAAGAAGAAAATATCCAAGTTTAGAAGATCAAATGACTCTTAAATGCTTTGTACTGGTGATAGCTCAGAATTAATCATCTTAGTGCAACTGAAGGGACATCTTCAACCAATATCTACCATTTGCTTTTTCTAGATGTTAACACAATTACTTTGTTTGCCTCGATAGTGGCTATGCTAGAGAATTATGATCACTGATAGTGATGTTTTATGTCCTCCCAAACAGAAAATAACATTTATGTCCATGACCTATTGACATTTCAACAAATCACTACGGTTTCAAAGGCAAAAGGAGCATCACTGTTTACATGTGACCTCCAGGTAAGTTTACCCAAGGTGAAATTTGGCTTTATGCTTTAATCAATACACTCTTTCCTACATCATTCCTACCATTAGAGGGGAAGAATGACATTGATGATCCATACCCAACAGAGACTCCAAAGGGAATTTTTTTTTCTGAGATAGGTCTCGTTCTGTCGCCCAGGCTAGAGTATAGTGGCACAATCTTGGCTCACTGCAATCTCTGCCTCTTGGGTTCAAGTGATTCTCTTGCCTCAGCCTCTCATGTAGCTGGGACGTAAGGCATGTACCACCACGTCCACTATTTTTTGTATTTTTTAAATTAGAGACGGGGTTTTACCATGTTGGCCAGGTTGGTCTCAAACTCCTCACGTCAGATGATCCGCCTGCCTGGCCTCCCATACTGTTAGGATTACAGGTGTGAGCCACTGCGCCTGGCCCAAAGAGGATATTTAATTGTATCAGAGAAATTTCTCTGTTGGTGCATAGCGTGAAGTTGAAGTGTTTGCATTCTCTGTGTGTGGGTTAATGAGAATCTACTGCTATTGGCAAGATGCAGCTAACCAAGGACAAAAACACTTGTCCTATACAAACTGTTATTGGGAAAGCAAGACTGTAACAGTATCATGAAGATAATGATAAGACATAAAGTGGACTCTTGTTCTAAACAGATCACTGTAGTCTTTGTCATTAGGGACTTTTCATTGTTCAGAAAAGACATCTCTCTTTATTTTTGTCAATTTATCATTCTTGCGTTCTTCAGAATCTGCCTCACCCCCTACTCAACTCATCATCTTTTAGTATTTATGTTCTACATTAACACTGCATCATTTTATGCTTAGGAATATTCTTCTCCTTGCTCTTTAAAGGCTTAAAGGTGGGGTTTATGTCACTGGCACATGGTTACCCCAGACCCAGCACGCGTTGACAGCCATGAGCAAGAAACATTTAAGGGTCAAAAGGAGGGAGGAGTTATATAGGGGAAGGACTGCCCCAGGATTTTCTCCTCTGAATTGTGAATGTCCATGTGATTTGCTGGTGCTGTGGTCTTTCGCTGGCAGCCCTCGGGAAGGAAGTGCTGCTCAGTCACTTGTTTCTTAGCGCAACTTAGAATGGTGTTCTGCTCAGCTTTCCTGGCAGCATGACTGTGTTACAGGAAATTTTCAGATTAGTAGCCATTTCAAGGTAGACAATCTCTAATTTAGTTATCACTCAGTTAGGGAGAATCGTCGTATTTTCATTTGCTCTGCGTGTCTTCTTCCAGCATACAGAGACTGGTGAGGAGGTGTTGCGGATGTGTGTGGCAGTGAAAAAGAAGCTGCAGCTCTATTTCTGGAAGGACAGGGAATTTCATGAATTGCAGGTAAGTCCACTGTTCCTTGGTCCATGGGTTGGGTAGGAGCTGCTGCAGTAGTTGGCCACCAGCTTGGAAGACTTCTTGTTCTGTTTTAATGAAGTTCCGGGCTCCAGTCTTGTCATTTTTGAACAGATGAATACTCTGGTATGAAGTGCATGAGAGCTTATTGATGCCCACTTGTAGTGTGATTCTACAGTGTTTCTATAGATTGGTTTATTTCAAAGTGAGTTTTCACCTTTTCCAAATGTACCTTGTCCAATTCAAGAACTTGTATTTTCATTAAGAGTAGTTTTCCTAGCCTTGTGCCTGGAGAATTGTGCCACATGAAGATGAGGGTTGTTTTGCAGAACAGAGGTTGCAGAATAACAGGAAAGTCGTGATTTAAAAAAAAATATTTATTTCATTCAGACTCTTTCTGTCTTTTTTCAGGGGGACTTTAGTGTACCAGATGTGCCCAAGTCCATGGCGTGGTGTGAAAATTCGATTTGTGTGGGTTTCAAGAGAGACTACTACCTAATAAGGGTAAAACATTATTATTTTACAAATATCATTAGTTTATCTTGGGGAAGATGATTTTGTACTTCTAAACTCCAGATCAAGAGGCCACTTTAAGTAGAGCTTTTGGCATAACAGGATTTGTTATTTATATGTGTAGTTATCTTTCATGCTGAGCATTTTTTTTTTTTTTTTTTTTTTTTTGATATAATTTTTTTTTTTTTTTTTTTTTTTTTTTTTTTTTTTTTTTTTTTTTTTTTTAAAAGTTTTTTTTTTTTTTTTTTTTTTTTTTTTTTGAGACAGAATCTTGCTCTTTCACCAGGCGCCAGGCTGGAGTGCAGTGGCACAATCTCGGCTCACTGCAACCTCTGCCTCCCGGCTTCAAGCAGTTCTCCTGCCTCAGCCTCCCGAGCAGCTGGGACTACAGGCGCACGCCATCACACCCAGCTAATTTTTGTATTTTTAGTAGAGACGGGTTTCACTATGTTGGCCAGGATGATCTCGATCTCTTAACCTTGTGATCCAACCACGTCAGCCTCCCAAAGTGCTGGGATTACAGGCGTGAGCCACTGCACCCTGCCCACGCTCAGAATTTTTCACAAATAAGATGCCTTTGTAACTTGTCAGTCCAAGAGTCAACGCTAAGTTCTCTATATAATGATGATCCACAGTGTGTATTTAACTCTTGGGACGCAAAATGAAGGCTGCTTGCCTCTGTCCAATGGATCATCATGGACTGCTATTTTTAAGGCTTCAGTGCTCAGGGATTATAAAATAATTTTAGTGTAAGTTTAAGTATTTTTAAGACTTTGAGTTTCCTCCCCTGCCCTCAAATCTTTTCATATATTTGTTCTAAAAGTGATTTTCAGTATTTTTTTAAATTTCAAAGGCCACATGTGTTTATTACAGAAAATATAGATAGATAAGGAGATAAAGGAAGTACAAATCAACCATAGCCCCCACACTCAGAAATAGTCACTACCAACTTTTTGGTACATGAGCTTCCATCCTATTTGTAAGAATAAAATGTTATAAAATTGCTTTATAGCCGGGCGCGGTGGCTCACGCCTGTAATCCCAGCACTTTGGGAGGCCGAGGCGGGTGGATCACGAGGTCAAGAGATCGAGACCATCCTGGTCAACATGGTGAAACCCCGTCTCTACTAAAACTACAAAAAATCAGCTGGGCATGGTGGCGGGTGCCTGCAATCCCAGCTACTCAGGAGGCTGAGGCAGGAGAATTGCCTGAACCCAGGAGGCGGAGGTTGCAGTGAGCCGAGATCGCGCCATTGCACTCCAGCCTGGGTAACAAGAGTGAAACTCTGTCTCAAAAAAAAAAAAAAAAAAAAATTGCTTTATAACCTGTGTTTTCTCTTAACATAAGTTGTAAATATCCATGACATTGTTTTTTCTCCAATATGCATACTATATGTAGAAAAGATGGTTACATTTCATTAAATAATCTAAATCTCTTAGCTTCACACCCCTCTCATAATTTAGACATGGCAATTCTAGAAGTCTTTCTCTGTAGCTTCGACTAGGTGAGCTCTTCATTATTGTTATCTTTTTTTGTTTCGTTTTGTCTTTTGGAGACAGGGTCTACCTCTGTCACCAAAGCTGGAGTGCAGTGGCAGGATCTTGGCTCACTGCAACCTCCGCCTCCTGGGCTCAAGCAATCCTTCTACCTTAGCCTCCCAAGTAGCTGGGGTCACAGGTGCCTTCTACCATGCCCAGCTAATTTTTGTATATTTTGTAGAGACGGGGTCACAATATATTGCATAGACTGGTTCACAATATATTGATTGCATAGACTGGTTATGAACTCCTGGGCTCAAGCAGCCCTCCCGCCTCAGCCTCCCAAAGTACTGGGATTACAGCCACCATGCCCAGCCCCACTATCATCTTATTAATATATTGGTTCCATCTTTTTATCATTTGAATATCCTAATTTTATCAGCATCAGAGTTGCAGACTCCTGGAGGAGTCACTGCTGTGCAACTGACTAAATAGCAACTAGGCCTAAAGATAGTGACAGAGCTCTGCAAGGAGTAAGGGAACTGAGCAAAAGCTGGAGTTAAGACTCTCAGTTCTCTGACTACCTTGGATACTGACATCACCTGGAGGGTGGGAAGTCTTGCTTTAGGACCAAGCTATTCAAAAATTACTTATTTACATACACTAAAATTTATTCTTTTTGGTGTACAGTTCTGTGTTTTGACACATACTTAGATTTATGTGACTAATGCCACAATCAAGATTCACAACATTTCCATCATCCCCCAAAATTCCCTCATATTGCCCCTTTGAAGTCAGCCTCTCCTGTTCTCAGACCTCTGGTAACCACTGATCTGTTCTTCATCTCCTATAGTTTTGCTTCTTCCAGAATGTCATGTAAATTGAATCACACAGTATGTAGCCTCTTGAGTCTGGCTTCTTTTTTTTTTTT
>NW_016107894.1:187938-200597 GCF_001604975.1 Cebus imitator | reverse complement strand
TTTTTAACTTTCTTTTTATTTATTTTTTTTATCTTTTTTTCTTTTTATTTATTTTATTTATCTTTTTGTTATTTCAGAACAAGCCACTTTATATTCTGGCTTCTTTCACTTAGCAGAATGCATTGGAGATTCATCCATGTCATTGTATGTGTGTTAACAGTTTATTCTTTTTTGTGGCTCAGTAGTAGTCTATGGTATGGATGTTTGTTTATCCATTCATCAGTTGAAGGATAAAGTTGTTTTCAGTTTTTAGCAAATTTGAATAAAGCTTCTATAGACATTTGCATACAAGTGTTTGTGTAAATATACATTTTCATTCCCAGGCAGATGCTTGGGAATGAGATTGCTGGGGCATATGGTAAGTGTATCTTTAAATTTATAAGAAACCAACAAACAAAATGGCTGCAACATTTTGCATTCCCACCAGCAGTGACTGCGAGTTCTAGTTGCTCTGCATTTTTGCCAGCACCTGGCATTGTCAGTTGCCAGGCTAGATGCTTTACTATGCATTAGAGAACATGTGAACTGGTTTTACACTGCAATAACAAAGCTTATTATAATGAACTCTGTAACATTTTCTTATGTCAAACAAGGAATATTATTGGCTTCTCTAGGTTTTGGGTTCTATCTGGATTTTTCCAGCCTGTGTTTGTGCCTCTAGCTGGGAAATGCTAGGTGACTCACTCTGTGTCTTCCTATAGGTGGATGGAAAGGGGTCCATCAAAGAGCTCTTTCCAACAGGAAAACAGCTGGAGCCCTTAGTTGCACCTCTGGCTGATGGAAAAGTGGCTGTGGGCCAAGATGATCTCACCGTGGTACTCAATGAGGAAGGGATCTGCACACAGAAATGTGCCCTGAACTGGACGGACATACCAGTGGCCATGGGTGAGACCAACAGTAGCTGTTTTCCCACTTTGGGCTGGGGTTGTGTGCCATTCCTGCAGAACGGAGTCCTGTTCATAGCTTTAGCAGACTCATTTACATTGTGCCATTCACTTTCAGTTCCCCTTCTTATTAGTAGATGACATTTTAGGGTCATTAAAAATGGGATAGTCAGCTAGGCACTTGGCTCATGTCTGTAATCCCAGCACTTTAGGAGGCTGAGGTCGGCAGATCACCTGAGGTCGAGTGTTTGAGACCAGCCTAACCAACATGGAGAAACTCTGTTTCTACTAACTGAAAATACAAAATTAGCCAGTCATGGTGGTGCATGCCTGTAATTCCAGCTACTCAGGAGGCTGAGGCAGGAGAATCGCTTGAAAAAAGAGTCTAGTTATTGCAGGAAGCTGAATTTTACTTTAGAGGGGGAAAACATATAAACAGAAATGTTTATTTTAGGAAGTGATTATCTCCTGCTATTTTTCACTTCTTAGTTTTTTTCTTCCTCCTTTTTAAGAGTTTTAATTGTGTCCTCTGCCAAATAGATTACATTTGGAAATTAGTGGAAATTCCTTGTGTATTCCTGTAGTATGAGTGACTCCATATTGAAGAGTTTTTGATGTAGTAGTAATTCCATGTTGAAGGGTTTTTTAATTGTTGCTATTTTTTTGTAGCTTAGAGGCACAGACAACATTTGGGTGTCAGTCTCTATTCTACACATTAGGTGCTTGTGTTCCTATGCTTGCCTGAGGTTCCCAGCTTTCCACAGTGGAATTGCCTGGAAGAATATAACCACCCTTGCAGCATTTTATTTTCGGTCAGAAGAGTGAGCATTACTAAAATAGCTGCTGCTGTGAAGTGGGACATACTGACATGCTTTCTGTCTTTAAAGACCCCTATCTCTGGAGACAAGGGTTACAGTCTTGCATAAAGAGACAGAACAAGGCACTGCTTATGGTATGAAATTGGATGAGTTAAAATTCAGTAGTTCAGAGAAAGGGAAGTTTGTTGTTTAATTAATCAGAAGAAGTTTCATTACATAGATAAAATTGAGCTAGGTCAGGCAGGGAGTTTGGAATCTGGCTTGAAGAAAAATTCCCATTCAGTCTAGGCAGAAAGCAGTTTGATAAATGAGTAGAAGTCCAAAGAAATACATGGTGATTTGGGAGAGGACGTTACAGAGTCTGACATATCACACGTGGTCTGAATTAGAGCAGTGAAATAGGGCTGCTTGTTAGATGTCCGTGTTCTGGTCTGGGAGGCCAGTGGATTCCTAAATGGTAGAATGTCTTGATAAAAGCATCATATTCTAGGGTGATTATTCTGGTGGTGGTTAGAGATGAGTAGACCAGAAGGAAGAGAAATCAAAAGGTCAGTGTTTTAGAAGGCCCAGGATTATGGATAGTAACAAGTTTGAGGGACTTACAGGGCTTTACACGAGGCTTCCTGATATTCTAGGGGACCTTGTTTTCCCTTCAGAAGAGGAACCTTGGTGGATGAATAGTCAAGTGTGTTTCTGATTTCCCAATATGAGAGTTCCTGTTTTCCCACCTTTGGTAGTGGCTGGGGCCTTTATCAGTGATTTTCAAAACTATGTTTGTGCCTTACTGCTGAAGTCCATTTTCAGGCACTTGCCCTATGAGGTCTCCTCTGACCTGCAGGCAGGATTAGTGACTTCTCCTCGGTGCTTCCATAACCCTTTCAGGCATCTCCGTCATGGCAGCTTGTCACACGTGACTGGTCTGTTCCTGTAGGAGTTTTGTGAGGCCTGGATACATGTCTTGATCCACTTTGAGTCCTTACTACATAGTAGAGTGCCTGAAACATCAGAGCATCTTAGGAAATGCTTGCAGAACAATTGCATCATTATCTTTGTCAGTCATTATTTATATGCCTGCTGTACACCAACCAGTCTCCCAGTTTTAGAGACACAACGAGATCCAGACCATCTCTATTGTCAACATAAGATATGACAACCTAAGAGGTTTCTGTTATAGATTACCTTTTTAGTTAAATGAGAACATATTCGAGTTGGCCAGATTTTAAAAGGAAAAAGAAATTTTACATATTTTATACAAGTTTGCATAAAAGAAAATTGTACTAACTTTTTAAAATGAGGCAAGCATAAAAAGAAAAGAAAAAATTCAATATAAAACAATATGCTTTTAATTTTTTTTAAGATGAAAAATATCAGCATAATAGCAGTAGCATTCAAAATGATATAAATGTGATTTAGTTCTTAGGTTACTCATTTCTGAGTTCCCTCTTAGCTTTGAAATTTTATCGTCCTATTCATTGATAGTATAAATTGCAACTATAATAGGAAAAACTTTTTATCAGAAAATGGACAATTAAACCAGCATAGTGGCTCATACCTGTAATCCCAGCACATTGGGAGGCTGAGGCAGGAGGATTGCTTAAGCTGAGGAGTTTGAGACCAGCCTGGGCAACATAGTGAGACCCTATCTCTACAAAAAATAAATTTAAGAAATTAGCTGGGCACTGTGTTGCATGCGTATAGTCCCAAGTACCTGGGTGAGTGATGTGGAACGATTACTTGAGTCTGGGAGAGATGGAGGCAGCAGTAAGCCGTGATCATACCACTCACTGCATTCCAGCCTGGCCTATATAGAGATACCCTGTCTCACAAAAAAAAAAAAAAAAAAGGATTATTAGGAATATAAATTCATAGCAGATTAGCCACATTAGTAAATTATTTTTATGAATATGTTCTTTGAAGTTAAATTTCTGTGTGGTAATTATGCATCTAGTGGTTTGCTTTTTACTAGCGTTTTTACTTTTAAAAACATTTTTATTTTTAAATGTAGTAAAAAATACATAACATACAATTTACCACCTGAACGATTTTTAAGTATAAAGTGGTATTAAGTATGTTAACATTGTTGTACAATAGACCTTCAGAAGCTTTTTATGTTGCAAAATGGAAACTCTATACCCATTTATAACTCTTCAGTTCTCCCTCCAGCCCCTGAAGCCACCATTCTACTTTCTGCTTCTGTGAATTTGACTTCTAGATAACCTCATATAAGGGGAATCACACCGTATTTGTCTTTCTGTGACTGCCTTATTTACTTTAGCATAATGTCCTCAAGGTTCATACCTTCCTTTTTAAGGCTGAATAATATTCCACTGTATTAATACACCACATTTGGTTTATCCATTCATCTGTCTGTGGGTGCTTGGGTTGCTTTCACCTTTTGGCTACTGTGTGTAATGCTGCTTATGAACATGCATGTGCAAATATCTCCTTGAAGTCCTGATTTTCAATTGTTTTGAATGTATACCCAGAAATGGGATTCCTGGACCATGTGGTGATTCTATTTTTAATTTTCTGGGGAACCACCATGCTGGTTTCATAGCGGCTGCACCATTTTATAGTCCCACCAACAGTGCACATGGGCTCCAGTTTTTCCATATTCTCATCAACACATGTTCTTTTCTTTATTTCTTTCTTTTTTTAAATAGTAGACATCCTAAAGGTGTATAAGGTGATATCTCACTGTGGTTTTTTACTAATTCTTGATATACTATGGAATATAGTCATAGAAAATATTTCTGTTGTCTCTGAGTTAGTGAAATTATGTTTAATGTAGTATACAAACAATTTATTTTACAGCTCATTGTAAGGTAAGGCAGATCCTTATTCAGTCTTGTTCTGAGATTTTGTGTTTTTAAAGATGTGTTTTATGTTGCTTATTTTCTAAATTCCTTCCGTTTATGTTAAATCTCCTTCACCATACACTTCTCAAATGTCAGAAGACTTGATTTGCAATGATTTTATGGTTTTGTCAGCTCTGCTTTTTACATACTGACTTCTTTAGCACTGTGTGGAATTGTTCTGCTTCATCCAGCATTTTAAGCTTTGGATTGTCACATCAATAAGTACAGAAAAATACAGTGGATATATTAAAAGCTATTTCCAAAAGAGAGAGAAAGAATGAAGAAAAGGAGTATAACCCATAATTTGTACTGGATCAGCAAGGGTAAATTTGGGGTCGTGGATAGATGAATGAAAGGCTTTTTTTAGATGTGTATAATAGAGGAAAACAATTTTAAGACTTGACAGCAAGTATCAAATAGAAAATGCCTGCACTGAGAAGTCCATCCATCTACCTTCTACCATTAAGCCGTTGTTTTAGTTCATTTGTGCAGCTATAACAGAATACCACAGACTAGGTAATTTATAAAAGCAGAATTTGTTTCCCTACAGTTTTGGAGGCTTGGGAGTCCCAGATCAGGGTGCCAGCATCTGGTGTCTTGTAAGGGCCTTCTTGATGTTCCTTCACATGGTGGAAGGAGAAGGGTAAGAGAAAGATAAGCTCTTTGTTCTCACATGATAGAAGAGAGAGAACCCACTCCCATAAGCCCTTTTTATAGTGCATTAATCCATTGATGAGGGTGGAGCCTCATGACCTAAACACCTCCCATTAGGCCCCACTTTCCAACACTTTTGCACTGGGGATGATTAAGTATCCAACGTATGAGTTTGAGAGGGGATAAAAACGATCAAACCATAGCAGCCATCAGGTAGGGCATCACACCTTTTCTCCGTGAAAATTTCTAGCAGAAACAACATTGGCTAGAAATGTGGAACTCTTCCCTTAGAGTAATTTTAGAGAAAGTAGAATTTACCTTTTTCCCCGCGCCCTTTCTAAGAGAATGAAAGAAGAGGTTCTGTTACCTGTTTCTCCCACTGATGCACCGCAGGGGCAGCTGCAACTGGCATTTTCTGGCGTGGCTTTGTGACTGATGAAAAAAGAGCAAGTGAAACTTTTATCCAGTTATTTGGTCAGTAAGACAGGAGTGGGATAAGGCGACTGTCAGCAAAGCTGATGCATCTCTTTTGTGCAAGGGATTCTCTTATCGTAACTCGAGCAAAACATTTTTTTTCTTTTTTTAGAATCAGGATCTCACTCTCACCCATGCTGGAGTGCAGTGGTGCAGTTGTGGCTCATTGCAGCCTCAAACTCCTGGGCTCAAAGGATCTTCCCACCTCAGCCTCTGAGCAGCTGGGACTACAGGTGTGTGCCACCACACCTAATTTTTTAAAAAATGTTTTTGTTGAGGCAATGTCTCACAAAGTTGCCTAGGCTGGTCTCAAACTTCACGTTTACACAATCTTCCCACCTCAACCTCCCAGGTTGCTGGGATTACAGACCAGTTTTTTTCCTTTCTGAATCAATGTGTAAGATCCCGGCTTGATATTTGACTAGTGGACTTTTTGTTGATCCATTTAAATACATCTTAGAATAAGCAGCTGAAACACTCCATAAACCCAAAGCCGTAGACCAGAACAACTGCCTTATATGTTCTCCTTCACAGAGCACCAGCCTCCCTACATCATCGCAGTGTTGCCTCGATATGTGGAGATCCGAACATTTGAACCAAGGCTTCTGGTCCAAAGCATTGAATTGCAAAGGCCTCGTTTCATTACCTCAGGAGGGTAAGGAATTTTTTTCTTTACCATGGCTGCATATTTTCCCAAAGTTGTAAAGTCAGCTGTGTCATCACAAAGCCTATGATCTTTTGCTAATATTTTTACTCTTACCTCCAGATCAAACATTATCTATGTGGCCAGCAATCATTTTGTTTGGAGACTCATCCCTGTCCCCATGGCAACCCAAATCCAACAGCTTCTCCAGGACAAGCAATTTGAATTGGCTCTGCAGCTCGCAGTAAGTCTTGTTCCTGACTAGTCTGCCTTCCTTATTGTTATTGAAAGTAGGTGATTTGGGTTTCAGTGTTCATATTTATTTTGGATTAGTAGAATAAGGACATAGCTGAAAGTCAGGGGCCTTGGATACTGGGTCTGACCCCACCATAAAATATCTATGTAACTCTACGTGATTTTACTTTTTCATTTTATCTGTCAAATGTAGAATGAATGTCAATTATATTAATAGTACTGTGTAGAATTAATGTGAGAGGCCAGGAGTGGTGGCTTATGCTTGTAATCCCAGCACTTTGAGAGGCCAACACAGGCGGATCACCTGAGGTCAGGAGTTCAAAACCAGCTTGGCCAACATGGCAGAACACTGTCTCTACTAAAACTACAAAAATTAGCTGGGTGTAGTGGCAGGCACCTGTAATCCCAGCTACTTGGGAAGCTGAGATAGGAGAATTGCTCGAACCTGGAAGGTGGAGGTTGCTTTGAGCCAAGATCACGCCACTGTACTCCAGCCTGGGTGACATAGTGAGACTCCATCTAAAAAAAAAAAAAAAAAAAGAATAGGAGAATAAAATAATTTAATATATATTGTATGGTCTTGAAAGATTAAACATAATGCATACGTTAAAGTAAAGTAACCATCATAAATGTGCTGTTACAGTCAAGTTGAATGCAACAACTAGAGGATCCCTCAAAATTCCTTTCAACAGTAGACCCCTATGTTTGGATAAGTAGGCTTTCTTTTGATATTCTGAAACTACTTCCAGTTATTGTATTCAGCCAGGCTGCAGTCTTATGTTTATGATGCTTACTCTAATGTATGCAAGTGATCTTGTTCACAGCAAAACAGTGACCACCTCTTGTTCCAAAGATGCTCTCATTTTGAAGATTGACGTCAGAGTCTGTGTCTTGTTCTTTTAAACATCCTCAGTGATGATTATTGTCATCTGTAGGGGATGGATTTGCTTTTAGGAAACCACCAAAAGTCATTCTGAGCCTAACCTAGTTGTTAAGCCAGATATTCCTACTTTATGTCTTTTTATGTTTTTTGAGGGTTTTTTTTGTTTGTTTTTTTGTATTTTTTTTTGAGACAGGGTCTCTGCCACCCAGGCTGGAGTGCAGTGATGCAGTCTTTGCTCACTGCAGCCTCAACCTCCTGGTCTCAAGTAATCAGCATCTCAGCCTCCTGTGTTGTTGGGACCACAAGCATATACCACCACACCCAGCTGATTTTTTAATTTTTTGTAGAAATTGGGTCTCACGTCATTTCCCAAGCTAGTCTTGAACTCCTGAGCTCAAGTGATCCTCCTATCTCAGCCTCCCAAAGTGCTGGGATTATAGATGGGAGCCACTATGCCCAGCCTCAGATAGTGATACTTTAAAGTAGAGATTTTTATGAAGATAATCGTAATGAAACTGAATTTCTAGAGTGTCTTGTAAACTATTTCTGAAAGGAAAGCAGTTTTTTAGAATGCAGATACTTGTAGTTACCTATGGTGGCTGCTCATGAAGCACATTTACTTTGGATATATATGTTCTGGACTTAAAAATCCAATCTTAATAGACATAGTTAATATTTCATAAAGATGATTGCTTTCTTGGAGCACTGAATTTCAGCATCTTACTGTTTTTTTTTGTAGTCATGCATTGTCCTGTATTATTTTATTTTCATTTTAAAAAATAATACAATGGGCTGGGCGCGGTGGCTCAAGCCTGTAATCCCAGCACTTTGGGAGGCCGAGGCGGGTGGATCACGAGGTCAAGAGATCAAGACCATCCTGGTCAACATGGTGAAACCCCGTCTCTACTAAAACTACAAAAAATTAGCTGGGCATGGTGGCGCGTGCCTGTAGTCCCAGCTACTCAGGAGACTGAGGCAGGAGAATTGCCTGAACCCAGGAGGCAGAGGTTGCGGTGAGCCGAGATCGCGCCATTGCACTCCAGCCTGGGTAATAAGAGCGAAACTCCGTCTCAAAAAAAAAAAAAAAGAAATTATATCACCAGAAACCAATCAGAGACAAATGAATACCCATGTACTTACCATCCTACCCAAGAGCCGTATCTTTTATACCTTGTTATAGTCCCTCCAATCCCATCCCTCTGCCTCTCCTCCAGATGTAATCATTATCCTAAATTTTGTATTTATCATGACCTTACTCTTACATATATATTTAATATATAAATATGTTTAATATATATTGTTTAATATATATTTGAAATATGTAATAAAGTCCTAGGATCAAGGGGAAAAAAGAAAAATATAGATATTTAATGATTAAACATATATGTTTAATTTTTTACATGTATTTAATATATAGAAGTAATGTATTTAGTTTTTGAACTTTATAAAAAGGTTATGCGGTATGAAACTCCTTAGTCTATTTCTCTTAGCAGGAAGGTCTCTCTTTTCAGTGATCTTCCTAGTGCTTTAATCTCAGGTAAAGAAAATGGAAGTGGGCTCCCATTTTTTCTTCTCTTTTCTAGGATCATACTTATTTTGTGCTCTGCCGTTTTTATGACCCAGAAAGGTTGATTGACATCATCTTAGTCCGGGAGGAAGCTATCTCTTTTTTTTTTTTTTTTTTTGCGACGGAGTCTCACTCTGTCACCCAGGCTGGAGTGCAGTGGCATGATCTTGGCTCACTGCAACCTCCGCCTCCCGTGTTCAAGTGATCTTCCTGCCTCAGCCTCCTGAGTAGCTGGGACTACAGGTGCATGCCATCACACTCAGCTAATTTTTTATTTTTAGTAGAGACGGGGTTAACCATGTTGGCCAGGCTGGTCTTGAACTCCTCACCTCAGGTCATCCGCCTGCCTCAGCCTCCCAAAGTGCTGGGATTACAGGTGTGAACCACCACACCCAGCTGTAACCTTTTATTTAAATAGAAAAGCAAACATACATGGAACTTTCAGAGGGAAATTACATACTAAACTTTAGCATTAATAAGTCCTGGAGTCAAGTGTCAGAGAGGGACAGTTCACTGTGGGCTGCAAAAGGCAGCCTAAGGTTGGACACTTGAGTTGACCCTTTAAGAATAGGCTAGATTAGGATCAAGAGCAGGAAATGGAGCATACAGATGGAGAGGAAGTGAAGGAAGCGAAAAATGTGGCCGATGTCTATCACATTTGGAGCCTGTCCTAATTGGAGAAGGTGTGGCCTAAGTGTTTGGGACTTAGCTAGATGAGGAGGCTGGCACCAGGTTTTGGAAGCCTTTGAAGCACCAAGCAGGAGAGCTGAGACCAGGGACAGCCACATGTTGATGGCTTGGACTAGGGTGGTGGCAATAGGAAAAGAAAAGAAGGAGGGAAATTGAGAGACATTTTGAAAGAAAATCTAGATTTTGTAAAGATTGGGTAAAGAGGTATAAGGGGAAAATAGGTTATGAGGAAGAGACAAAGCTGATAGCAGCTCCATTTATTTAGCTTTTACTGAGAATAGACCTTTCCCAACTGTGCCAGCTATGCCAGATGTCTTTCATTCCTTGAGTACACTGTGCTCCCTCTGCCGTCTTAGGGCTTTGCACATGTGCTGTCTCCCTTGCCAGGGACTACATGCTGCTCTTCCCCTCCCTGTCACCTGCCCAGCCGCGCTTAGCTAACTCCAACTCATCTTTTTTTTTTGAAACGGAGTTTCGGTCTTTATCACCCATGCTGGAATTGAGTGGCGTGATCTCGGCTCACTGCAACCTCCGCCTCCCAGGTTCCAGCAATTCTCCTTCCTTGGCCTCTAAAGTAGCTGGGATTACATACAGGCTTGTGCCACCATGCCTCGCTAGTTTTTGTATTTTTAGTAGAGACAGGGTTTCACAATGCTGGCCAGGCTGGTCTCGATCTCCTGACCTCATGTGATCTGCTCGCATCGGTCTTCCAAAGTGCTGGGACTACAGGCGTGAGCCACCATGCCCGATCCAGCTCATCCTTTATGTCTCAGTTTGGGTCCCTCTTGGAGTCCATCCTGGACTCCCCGACTCAGACTGGATTGGGGACCCTTCCCACATGATTTTTTATTTTTAAACTCTAGACTATTTAGATTTGGCCAGTTTTTCTATTATTGTCCTTTTTTCTGTTCCAGAATCAAATCCAGAAATCAGGTTGCATTTCGTTGTCATGTGTTCTTAGTGTCCTCTGGTCTGTGACATTTTATCTTTTCTTGTTTTTAATGACCATGACAATTTTCAGGGAACCGGTTAGGCATCTCGTAGAAACTCTATTGTGTTTTAATTGTTTAGTTACTTAGCAGTCTTACAGGTAGACTGTAAAGGCAGTCTGCAAGGTGGATACCATGTGGCTGTCCTGTACACTTTGGTGTCTGTAGCTCCTAGCTACTTCTCTAACATCAAGAACATACTGAACAAATACTTGTTAAATGTGGGACCTCTTACCTATTCTACTGTGTTAATAGGAAATGAAAGATGATTCCGACAGTGAAAAGCAGCAACAAATTCATCACATCAAGAACTTGTATGCCTTCAATCTCTTCTGCCAGAAGCGTTTTGATGAGTCCATGCAGGTCTTTGCTAAACTTGGCACAGGTAACAAGCGGTGAGGCCTTAGTATAAGGACCTAATGGAAGAGGGGAGCCTGAAAAGTGTGGGGAGAAATGATCCCAGACTTCTGAGAATGGAGAAAGTTTGGGCTCAGCTAAATTGACCCTCATACCTAGCAAGATCCTGTGGGGTGGCCACCGTGGTTACGTGTCTGTACTCCCAATCCTATGAATTTGGTCTTCTCAATAAATGTGGACTCCCAGTTTTCCAGTATGATATGCCCTTGCCATTAGAGGAAGGTAACAGAAAGTCATTCAGTTCAACAAATGGTTATTTGATCAGCTAGTGTTTATTGAACACTGTTCTAGACCAAAGTCTTTGGATTAAACTGCTGATTATTTTCGAGAGCCAAACAGGGCAGTGCCATGAAGCCCTTCCTTTTCTTAGTGTCCTGAAACCTCTAGACAGGAGTGTAGTGGCAAGGAGCAGGTACCCTGGAGTCTGCCTGAGGTCTGGCAGAGTTACTCTCTGTGTTTCTGCTTTCTCCTCTGCAAAAAAGAATGATCATTTACTGCTTACCTTAGAGTTTTGCTGTAAGGATTCTAGGAAGTGCTGCAAATAGCGTGTGGCACTTAACAAGTGTTCTGTATTTGATGTTGTTAGTATTGAATTTCATTTCTGTATATTCCATTTTTGCTAATCTATACGTACTTGGTTTGACTCTATTATCATACTAGTATCTCCTCTTCATTGCTTTGCCTTTTTTCCACCATTCCTCAACCTTGGCCAGTAATGAACTGTGGTAACTCCCTGTATCAGTTAAGATTCTTGGTTGTGAGCAATGGATACCAACTCTGGATTGTTTATGTAGAATCTGGATCAATTAAGCAGGGTTTATTGGAATATTAGGATAATGACAGTTAGAAGAACCCACAAAATTGATGGGAGGTTAGGCTGGGGAACAGATGGAAATGAAGGGAGCTCTGGAGGCCCTCCTAGCTGGAAAGAGGAAGCCAGACAGTGATCAGTTTATAGCCAGGACAGGCTGGGCCATCCTGCATTGGCATAGCCACCTCCTTAGCCATTGCACCTGCCACTTCCCCTGTTATTGTATCCTTGATAAAAATTGCCCCCTACTAGTGTATTAGCTATCTAATGCTATCTAACAAATCTCCCCAAAACTGTATGGTGTAAAGTCACAATAATCACCTGTCTCTGTTAGTACTTGTTGGTCAGGAATTTGGGAAAGGGTCAGCTGCACTGTCCTTGCTTCAGGTCTCTCAGGCAGTTGCAGTTTTATGTCAGCTGGGCTACTGTCATTTGAAGTCTGGACCGGGCTAGAAGATCCACTTCCAATCTGGCTCACTCACTCATATGGCTGACAAGGTGGTGCTGGCTGGAGCTGGGGGTCTCAGTTCTTGTCCAAGTGGGTCTCCAGAGCTGCTTGAGTGTCTTCATGCATAACAGCTGGCTCTTTCTAGAAAGAGTGTCCAAGAGACCTAGGCAGAAGCCTCAGTGCTTTTTGTGTCTCACTTCTGCTATATTCTGTTGGTTTACAAGGGTCCTGCCAGGTTCAAGGCAAGGAAGTTCAGACTTTGCCTCTT
>NW_016107894.1:165997-187703 GCF_001604975.1 Cebus imitator | reverse complement strand
GTGGATACTATATCTGGCATTTCTCCCCATGTTATCCCTCCCACCCTTCCCTCCCTCCCCACCCCCACTCTCTCTCCTCTACCTCCCCCAACTGTCCCCAGTATGTGATGCACCTCTCCTTGAGTCCACATGTTCTCGTTGTTCAACACCCACCGATGAGTGAGAACATACGGTGTTTGGTCCTCTGTTCTTATGTCAGTTTGCTGAGAATGATGGCTTCCAGATTCATCCAAGTCCCTGCAAAGGACATGAACTCATCATTTTTTATGGCTGCGTAGTATTCCATGATGTATATGTACCACATTTTCTTCATCCAGTCTATTGTTAATGGGCATTTGGGTTGGTTCCAGGTCTTTGCTATTGTACACAGGGCTGCAATGAACATGCATGTGCATGTGTCTTTATAGTAGAATGATTTATAGTTCTTTGGGTATATACCCAGTAATGGGATTGCTGGGTCAAATGGAATTTCTATTTCTAGATCCTTGAGAAATCGCCACACTGTCTTCCACGTTGGTTGAACTAATTTATACTCCCAACAACTGTGTAAGAGTGTTCCTATTTCTCCACATCCTCTCCAGCATCTGTTGTCTCCAGATTTTTTAATGATTGCCATTCTAACTGGCATCAGATGATATCTCAGTGTGGTTTTGATTTGCATTTCTCTAATGACCAGTGATGATGAGCATTTTTTCACGTTTGTCGGCCTCATATATGTCTTCTTTTGAAAAGTATCTGTTCATATCCTTTGCCTACTTTTGAATGGGGTTGTTTTTTTCTTGTTCTGTTTTAGTTCTTTGTATATTCTGGATATTAGCCCTTTGTCTGATGGGTAGATTGCAAAAATTTTTTCCCATTCTGTTGGTTGCCGATTCGGTCTAATCATGGTTTCTTTTGCTGTACAGAAGCTCTGGAGTTTAATTAGATTCCATTTGTCTATCTTGGCTTTTATTGCCATTACTTTTGGTGTTTTAGTCATGAAGTCCTTGCCTATGCCTATGTCCTGGATAGTTTTCCGTACATTTTCTTCTAGTGTTTTTATGGTGTTAGGTTTTATGTTTAAATCTGTGATCCATCTGGAGTTAATTTTAGTGTAAGGTGACAGGCAGGTGTCCAGTTTCTGCTTTCTGCACATGGCTAGCCAGTTTTCCCAACACCATTTATTAAACATGGAGTCATTTCCCCATTGCTTGTTTTTGCTGGGTTTGTCAAAGATCAGATGGTTGTAGATGTGTGGTGTTTCTTCTGGGGTCTCTGTTCTGTTCCATTGGTCTATGTCTCTGTTTTGGTACCAGTATCATGGTGTTTTGATTACTGTAGCCTCACAGTATACTTTGAAGTCCGGCAGTGTGATGCCTCCTGCTTTGTTCTTTTTGCTTAGGATTGTCGTGGCTATGTGGGGTCTTTTGTGATTCCATATGAAGTTTAAAATGGTTTTTTCCAGTTCTGTGAAGAAGGTCATTGGTAGCTTGATGGGGATAGCGTTGAATCTATAGATTACTTTGGGCACTATGGCCATTTTCACGATATTGATTCTTCCTAACCATGAGCATGGAATGTTTCTCCATCTGTTTGTGTCCTCTCTTGTTTCATTGAGCAGTGGTTTGTAGTTCTTCTTGAAGAGGTCCTTTACATCCTTTGTTAGTTGTATTCCTAGGTGTTTTATTCTCTTTGTAGCAATTATGAATGGCAGTTCCCTCTTGATTTGGCTCTCTGTTTGTCTGTTATTGGTATATAGGAATGCTTGTGATTTCTGCACATTGATTTTGTATCCTGAGACTTTGCTGAAGTTGCTTATCAATTTGAGAAGATTTTGGGCTGAGACAATGGAGTCTTCTAGATATACAGTCATGTCATCTGCAAATAGACAGTTTGACTTCTTCCTTTCCTAATTGAATACCTTTATTTCTTTTTCTTGCCTGATTGCTGTGGCTAGAACTTCCAATACTATGTTGAATAGGAGTGGTGAGAGAGGGCATCCTTTTCTAGTGCCTGATTTCAAAGGGAATGCTTCCAGTTTTTGCCCGTTCAGTATGATATTGGCTGTAGATTTGTCATATATAGCTTTTATCATTTTATGATACATTCTGTCAATACCTAGTTTATTGAGAGTTTTTAGCATAAAAGGCAGTTGAATTTTGTCAAAGGCCTTCTCTGCATCTATTGAGATAATCATGTGGTTTTTGTCTTTAGTTCCATTTATGTGATGGAGTACATTTATGGATTTGCATATGTTGAACCAGCCTTGCATCCCCAGGATGAAGCGTACTTGGTCCTGATGGATAAGATTCTTGATGTGCTGTTGCAATCTGTTTGCCAGTATTTTATTGAAGATTTTTGCATCGATGTTCATCATGGATAGTGGCCTGAAGTTTTCTTTTTTAGTTGAGTCTGTGCCTGGTTTTGGTATCAGAATGATGTTGGTTCCATAAAATGAGTTAGGGAGGATTCCCTCCTTTTGTATTGTTTGATACGGTTTCAGAAGGAATGGAACCAGCTCCTCTTTGTACGTCTGGTAGAATTCGGCTGTGAACCCGTCTGAATCTGGACTTTTTTTGGTTGGTAGGCTATTGATTGCTGCCTCTACTTCAGCCCTTATTATTGGTCTATTCAGGGTTTCAACTTCCTCTTGGTTTAGTCTTGGTAGAGTACAAGTGTCTAGGAATTTATCCATTTCTTCTTGGTTTACTGGTTTATGTGAGTAGAGCTGTTTGTAGTAATCTCTGAGGGTAGTTTGTATTTCTGTGGGATCAGTGGTGATATCCCCTTTATCATTTTTTATTGTATCTATTTGATTCTTCTCCCTTTTCATTTTTATTAATCTGGCTAGCAGTCTGTCTATTTTATTGATCTTTTCAAAAAACCAGCTCCTGGACTTACTGATTTTTTGAAGGGCTTTTTGTGTCTCTGTCTCTTTCAGTTCTGCTCTGATCTTAGTTATTTCTTGTCTTCTGCTAGCTTTTCAGTTTTTTTTTTAATCTTTCTCCTCTAGCTCTTTCAATTTTGAAGATAGGGTGTCGATCTTAGATCTTTCCTCTCTTCTCTGGTGGGCATTTATTGCTATAAATTTCCCTATCGACACTGTTTTAAAGGTGTCCCAGAGATTCTGGTAAATTGTGTCTTCGTTCTGGTTGGTTTTGAAGAACATCTTTATTTCTGCCTTCATTTCATTGTTTATCTGGTTGACGCTCAGAAGCAAGTTGTTCCGTTTCCAAGTGGTTGTGCAGGTTTGAGTGTGTTTCTTGATACTGAGTTCTAGTCTGAGTGCGCTGTGGTCTGATAGACTGTTATGATTTGTGTTCTTTTGCATTTGCTGAGGAGTGATTTGCTTCCAATGATGTGGTCAATTTTAGAGTAAGTGCAATGTGGTGCTGAGAAAAATGTGAATTCTGTGGATTTGGGGTGGAGCGTTCTGTATATGTCTATTAGGTCCACTTGGTCCAGCTCTACATTCAAGTCCTGGATATCCTTGTTAATTTTCTGTCTCGTTGATCTTGATCTGTCTAATATTGACAGTGGAGTGTTGAAGTCTCCCACTGTTATTGTGTGGGAGTCTAAATCTCATTTTAGGTCCTTAAGAACTTGTTTTATGTATCTGGGTGCTCCTGTGTTGGGGGCGTGTATATTTAGGATAGTTAGCTCTTCCTGGTGGATTGACCCTTTTACCATTATGTAGTGTCCTTTGTCTCTTTTCATTTTTATTGGTTTGAAGTCCATTTTATCAGAGACTAACTAGGAACCTCTTTTTTTTTTTTTGCTCTCCATTTGCTTGGTAAATCTTCTTCCATCCCTTTATTTTGAGTCTGTGTGTGTCTTTGTATGTGAGATGGGTTTCCTGAATACAGCACACTGATGAGTTCTGACTTTTTATTCAGTTTGCCAGTCTGTGTCTTTTGATTGGGGCGTTTTGGCCATTTACATTCAGTGTTAATATTGTTATATGTGAATTTGATCCTGCCATTTTGTTACTGGTTGGTTTTCTTTCCCATTAGTTGACTCATTTTCTTCATTGCATTTTTAGTCTTTGCCACCTGGTTTGCTTTTGCAGTGACTGGTAGTTGTTCATTTCCGTGCTTAGTGTTTCTTTCAGGAGCTCTTGTAGGGCAGGTCTGGTGGTGACAGAATCTCTCAATAATTGCTTGTCTGTAAAGGATTTTGTTTCTCCTTCACTTACAAAGCTTAGTTTGGCTGGATATGAGATTCTGGGTTGCAAGTTCTTTTCTTTAAGGATGTTGAATATTGGCCCCCACTCTCTTCTGGCTTGTAGGGTTTCTGCTGAGAGATCTGCTGTAAGTCTCATTGTCTTCCCTCTGTGGGTGACCTGACCTTTCTCTCTGGCTGCCCTTAGCATTTTTTCCTTCATTTCAACCCTGGTGAATCTGTCCATTATGTGCCTTGGGTTGCTCTGCTTGAGGAATATTTTTGTGGAGTTCTCTGTATTTCTTGAATTTGAAATTTGGACTGCCTTGTTAGGCTTGGGAAGTTCTCCTGGATAATATCGTGGAGCGTGTTTTCCAGCTTGGATTCATTCTTTCCATAATATTCAGGTACACTGATCAAGCGTAGATTGTGTCTTTTCACATAATTCCATATTTCTTGGAAGCTCTGTTCATGTTTTTTCATTTTTTTCCCTTATCTTACCTTCTCTTTTTATTTCATTGAGTTGATCTTCAATCTCTGATATCCTTTCTTCTGCTTGATTGATTCGGCTATTAAAACTTGTGTTTGCTTCACGTAGTTCTCATGCTATGTTTTTCAACTCCATCAAGTCGTTTATGTTCTTCTCTAAGCTGGTTATTCTAGTTACCATTTCGTCTAAACTTTTTTCAAGGTTTTGGTTTCTCTGCTTTGAGTTAGAATGTGTTCCTTTAGCTCTGAAAAGTTTACTATCCACCTTCTGAAGCCTGTTTCTGTCAATTCGTTACACTCCTTGGTCAAGTTGTAATCTTGTATTGTTCAGGAGTTGTGATCCCTTGAAGGAGAAGAGGTGTTCTGGTCTTTGATGGTTTCATCTTTTTTGCTCTGGTTTTTTCCCATCTTTGTGGATCTATCTGGCTTATAGCTCCCTCTCCCTCTGGGTGAGGGGAGGGGGCGATAGCTCAGTCTGCTGGCTCTTATTCAACTCCACGCTTATAATTCCTGGTGCTTGACTGGCAAAGATTCCCTGTTCTGTGTATTGCTGAGACTTTGGGGGAAGCACTGTATCTGGACCAGAGTGTCATGGGGGGGCCTCCAACTCGCCGGTCAGATGCACTTTCTGGGTGAAGCAGCACCTCTCCCCGCCTCGGTCTGCCCTGAGTGGACTTTGCTCACCATGGGCCAGACCCGTTGAAATGTGCCTGGTACCTCGGTGGGAGCTAGGAGATCTCTGGAGTTCTATGTCTCTCTCGCTGGGTGTTGTATGCTGGAGTTGTGTCTGATCGGCTATCTTGGATCTTCTCTTCAGACTTCGCCTCTTGATGGAGGTGTGTCATGTTACCTAAGAGAAGCACATAGGATGGGATATATGCTATATGTTGGTGTGTACCACACTGCTTGTCATCTTTGCATGATTTCCTCCAGATCAGGGGAATCTGATTAGCCAGGATTAGGTCATAGTCTGACCCCCAGACTCTACCAGGGGTGGAGAAAGAGGTTTGGTTCTCCTCTGCTTCTGAATGCAAAGGTAGGTCCCTAGAGCTATCCTCCCGCCAAGACTCTACATAGTCTGGAAGAGAGAACTTGCCCTTCCTTATATGAAGCACCTAGAGTAGGCAGATTCATGGAGACCACAAGTAAAGTAGAGGTTCCAGGGGCTGGAATGGAGGGAGAATAAGTAATTGTTTAATATTGGATACGGAGTTTCAGTTTGAGATGATAGAAAAGTTCTGGAGATGGATGGTAGTGATGGTTGCACAATAGTGTGAATGTATTTAATGCCACTGAATCATATGCTTACAAATGGTTAAAAGGATAAATATTGTGACATGTATATTTTACCATACATAGACACACAGATTGTTGAATGAGTTGAAGGAGCAGAAGACAGGGGTCCACTACTGGACATTGATTTTCTTGGCATATCCCTGCGATCCAGAGGTCAGCAAGTTGCTGCTGCTTCTGCTGCCTATGCCCTGCAGCAACCTCAGTTCCCACAGAGCTGGTGACTGGGTGTAGGCTGCTGTATCTGGGCAGGTGCCTCTACAGAACGGCAGAGCTGATAACCAGACACTGGAGATGCTGAGTCTGGCTACACACACTCATGAGTTGAAAGAGGGAGGCTTCCATCTCACTATCAGTTTCCAAATCTCATATCCTCTTTCTGGGTGGAACCAGATTTTCACTTAGAAACCTGACTGCTAGGGAGTTTGAGAAAAGTAGTTTTCAGTTTTATAGCCCCTGTGGGCAGAAAAGAAAATAGAAAGGAGTAGAAATGGATGCTAAGCGACAATTGACCATAAACAATAGTGTTCTGCAGTATTGATGTACTATAAATTATATAATCAGTTAACCAATCCCCAGTGGCAATGAGAATATGTTGGCTACTTAGAGCTTTTTGCTGTTACAATCTGGGAGTGGGCAAGTATGGTGGCTCATGCCTATAATCCCAGTATTTCGGGGAGACCAAAGAGAAAGGATTGCTTGAGTCCAGGAGTTTGAGACAAGCCTAGGGCAACATAGCGAAACCTCGTCTTTACAAAAAATTTAAAAATAATTAGCTGGCAGGGTGGTGCATGCCTGTAGTCCCAGCTACTTGGGAGGCTGAGGCAGGAGGATTGCTTGAGCCAGGAGATCAAGACTACAAGAAGCCAAAATCATGCCACCGCACTCCATATCCAGTCTGGGAGACAGAGCAAAACCCTGTCTTAAAAAAAAAAAAAAAAAAAAAAAATCTGTGCGCATCAGTGAGAATACAATAAATTCTAAGATAGAAGGAAAATGTCACCTCTGACATGTTTAATGTGTACCATTTTGATTCTTAATGTAGCAGAACATTTTCCCACTTTTTTGTATTCTCTTTTCAGTTGGTCTTGTCTTTTGGTCATTTATCAAATGAAGTCTTACATGTTATTATCAATTTGTGTGCATTTGTTTTATCTAATCAACATATTACCCTGTTTTTAAAAATTACTTTGAGACAGGATCTCACTCTTCCCCAGCTGGAGTACAGTGGGACGATCATAGCTCACTGCCTCCTTGACCTCCTGGGCTCAAGCAATCTTCCCCCCTCAGCCTCCCAAGTGGCTGGATACAGGCACGTGCCACCACGCTCAGCTAATTTAAAATATTTTTTGTAGACATGGGTCTCACTATGCCGTCCAGTCTTGAAATCAGCAAATTAGCCTCTTGCCATATATACTACAAATATATTCTCTAGCCTGTTGTCTGGGTTTTTTTTTTTTTTTAGTTATTTTGACTGGGGAGTATTAGCTCTCAGGCTTTGTTCTTTGTCAAGAACGTTTTGACTGTTCTGTGTCCCTTGCCTTTCTTTTTTTTTTTTAGTGATTTTTTAAATATAAATTTTGTATTAAGTTTCTTGATATCTTTTACTTCAATGTCAGCATTTTTCCTTAGAAATGTTTTATTCTCGGCTGGGCATGGTGGCTCACACTTGTAATCCTAGCACTTTGGGTGGCAGAGGCAGTCAGATCACGAGGTCAGGAGATTGAGACCATCCTCGCTAACATAGTGAAACCCCATCTCTACTAAAAATACAAAAAGTTAGCCAGGCATGATGGTGGTCACCTGTAATCCCAGCTACTTGGGAGACTGACGCAGGAGAATTGCCTGAACCCAGGAGGCGGAGGTTGCAGTGAGCTGAGATCATGCCACTGCACACCAGCTTGGGCAACAGACAAAAACTCTGTCTCAAAACAACAACAAAAATGTTTTCATTCTCTACTTTTAGAGACTTGATAAATATTCAATTCTAATTCTGTGTGTCTGTGTATTTGGATATAGAGTCATGCCATTTTTGTGCTGTTTTAGTGAATTTTAACGTATAAAAAGTGCTCAAATCATAAGTCTACAGTTCTTTGAATGTTTATGAACTGAGTCTTTTTTTTTTTTTTTTAATCAGTCTGGAACTTATTTTGCTATAGTAATAGTCTCGTTTTATTTTATCCGTAAATTATTGGGCTCCTTTCCAGGGGAATCATGTTTACCTTCCATATAGATCCCACCCATGTGATGGGCCTGTACCCTGACCTGCTGCCCACAGACTACAGGAAGCAGCTGCAGTATCCCAACCCATTGCCTGTGCTCTCGGGGGCTGAACTGGAGAAGGCGCACTTAGCTCTAATTGACTACCTGACACAGGTAGGTATAATACAGAATGTGTGAAAGAGTTTGCCTGGGAGTGTCACTACTTGTTTCTCAATGGCAAGGAATTGAGGGCCTTCTCTAATGCCAAGACATTCCATAAATGAATGCTCTAGGAAGTCTGCCTGGGGTAAGGTTTCTTTCTGCCACTTCTTCTAACTTAACAGTACCGTTGAGGTGGGGTTTTTCTGCCAAATCTTGATAATAAACACACCCAATTCGTAGTAAATTCACACTAAGCTGTTATAGGAACTAAAAAAGGTAAATTTTAATTGATAGAGGAGTACAAGTTTTTTAAAACAAACTTTCTGTAACATACATGGTTTTAGGGAAAATGCCTCCTATATATGGAACCACTTGGAAAACACAAAATGGCTTCTCGGCCTTTTGGCTAAGATCAAGTGTGGAAAACACACAAAAAAGGACAAAGCAGAAATACAAATTTCCTGTAACTCTACCACCAGAACATAAGAAACTAAACATTTTAGTGTTGTCCTTCTAGACTTTTATATCTATCAATTAGCTTTTGTGTATTTACTTCTTGGTTTATTTATTGCAAATGGATATCAAATTAGATATTGTTTTATAGCTTACTTTAAAAAAATTTAGCCATATACTGAGAAAGTCCTTCCTTGTCAATACATACTCTTCTATAACATGTTTTTTAGGGAGGTGTTTAGATTTAAATTTTTTTATGATTTACTATTATAGACAGATACGTTAAATTTTTTTAAGTCAGCACTAAAACCAACATCTCCATTAAAGCCTCTTAACCCCAGATTTCTGTCATAGAAGGCTGTTGTTTATTTCCTGTGTACCTATTCAGAATCAGAGGCCTTACTGATATTTTTTCCTCTCAAGTGTTCTGCAGACCTTTCTAAGGGGTCTCCAGAATGCTCCAGCATAGGCACTGAGAAATATTGCTGTGGGCTGGGCGCAGTGACTCATGCCTGTAATCCCAGCACTTTGGGAGGCCAAGATAGGAAGTCATCTGAGGTCAGGAGTTCGAGACCATCCTGGCCAACATGGCAAAGCTCCGACTCTACTAAAAATACAAAAATTTGCTGGGCCTGGTAGCCTGCGCCTGTAATCCCGGCTACTCAGAAGGCCGAGGCAGGAGAATCACTTGAACCCAGAAGGTGGAGGTTGCAGTGAGCTGAGATTGTGCCAGTGCACTCCAGCCTTGGTGACAGAGTGAGACTCTGTCTGAAAAAAAAAAAGTATTGCTGGAAAACTTCTCATGCCGCTTTCTACTTTCTGCCTCTGGGTCAATGAATGCCTGCAGATCCGATCAGGCATGGGTGGCCTTGGTCCTTCCTTGACATTGGGCTTCAGGGGTACCCTCCTGGGGCTGGCAGCCTGCAAGGAGCACACAAACTTGCCATTGCCTATACCTTGCACAACGCTGTGCCAAGTACAAATGATTCCTGGGAATAGTATCTCCCAAATCCTGTAGCATTGTGGAAGGCCCTCCACTGCCAATGTCTTTGCCGTAGGAAGGTGAGCACACATTCTTTCCTGGCCTTCTTCACTGACACTGGGAATGCATGAAGTAACTGACACTAGTCTTGCGCCAGAGAGATGGCATAGCAAGACCATGGGCTTTGCCACACTCAAGAGAATACATACTGGATGAAGTCCTAGGATAGGCAGAAACTCATTTCCAAGGATTAAAAGCAGATGGGTGGATGGGATTGTTTGGGAGCAGCATGAGGAACTTTCTGGAGTGATAGAAATGTTACCTTCCTTCACTGAGGTGGTGGTTACATGCATGTGCACCTCTGTCAAAATGCATCTGATGGTACAATTTAAAAGGTTATATTTTATTGTAAGTTACACCTCAATAAGGTAATTTTTTTTTTTTTGAAATGAAGTCTCACTCTGTCACCCAGGCTACAGTGGCGTTATCTCGGCTCACTGCAACCTCCACCTCCTGGGTTCAAGCAATTCTCCTGCCTCAGCCTCCTGAGTAGCTGGAATTACAGGTGCATGCCACCATGCCAAGCTAATTTTTGCATTTTTAGTCGTGACAGGGTTTCATCATGTTGGTTGGGCTGGTATCGAACTCCTGACCTCATGATCTGCCCTCCGCAGCCTCCCAAAATGCTGGGATTACAGGTGTGAGCCACTGTGCCTGGCCAAGATTGACTTCTTAAAAAATGAAAGAACATGGGATTTGGAGTCAGACCCCAGTTTCAATCCTGCCCTGCCCCTTATGTAGCAGCTGACATCTATGCCTTGGGTTCCTCACCTATAAAATAAGGATAATATTATCTGCACTTGTTCTAGGTTTAAGGTGGTATATATGAAGTGCTTGGCATGGTACCTAGTCTGTAGTAAATATTTAATAAATAATTATTGTTGTCTCTGTGGCAGTTTGGCAGTGCTAAAAATTGAATCGAGATCAGGCCAATAGGCATGAGCTGATTTGGAGGTATTCAGAATTACCCAGTAGCCCAGGTGACAAAGGAAGACTTAGTCCTGGCATTAACCCCTGATCTTTGTAGAAACGAAGTCAACTGGTAAAGAAGCTGAATGACTCTGATCACCAGTCAAGCACCTCCCCACTCATGGAAGGCACTCCCACCATCAAATCCAAGAAGAAGCTGCTACAAATCATCGACACCACCCTGCTCAAGTGCTATCTCCATGTGAGTTACCTGAGCACTCGGGTGCCACAATTCCCAGCTACCCTGACAGTCTGGGAAAGTCAAAGGGAGTGCTAGACCCTGGGGGATCTGCCACTAGTAAGAGTGAAGTCATCGATTCTGGAAACCATATAGACTTCTCCTAATGCCTATGAGTCTCTTGGAATTAAGAGGATAAGGCAAGATATTGATGCAAAATTGTACAGTGGGTTCATCTTCTCTGGTCGGATTGCAGTTAGTGCTACAAAGTTAGCTGGGACAGTATTTCCTTCAAGAAGTTCTGTCCCTCTTCTCCCCCACAGAATGTTAAAACACATTGTGCAAAGGGTCATAAATGCGCTAAAAGCCACCACCTGCTGTCCTGAAAGAGGGCTGTCTGCTTTCTCTTGCTTGTGCTACATCCTGGCCTTTCAGCGTGGAGCAGGCCTACGCTAGGGAAGGTTGGGGTCTCCTAGGAAGCAGTTTCCACTGAAGTCCTGCTCTTTCTGCAGACGAATGTGGCCCTGGTGGCCCCCTTGCTACGCCTGGAGAACAATCACTGCCACATCGAGGAGAGCGAGCACGTGCTGAAGAAGGCTCACAAGTACAGTGAGCTGATCATTCTGTATGAGAAGAAGGGGCTCCATGAGAAAGGTGGGGTGGAGGTGGTTCCTTGGATCTGGGAGGGGCTGTTATACATGGCAGGGGAAATCGGCTGGGATATGACAAATCTCCTGTGGGGAAAAGGTTCATGACCTTGTTCTTGGATTTGGTGGCCAGCTCTGCAGGTGCTTGTGGACCAGTCCAAGAAAGCCAACTCCCCTCTGAAAGGCCACGAGAGGACAGTGCAGTATCTGCAGCATCTGGGTAAGTCCACCTTTTGAAAGGCATGGGGAAGCGCTCCTATTCAAATGACCTGGTCTCCCTCCATTTCTGATTCTGGTTGGTTGCTCCCCTCCCTCCCGTGCTTGTGTTCACTCAATTTCATTCCTCTGGATGGCATAAAAATCCTTTGGTGGTTGACCTATGACAGCCCCCTTGTATGTAGCCAAACCAGTAGGGCCAGCAGCCCAGAGTGGCTCATGCTTGAGCTATCTTTTCAAGAAAATGAATTCTGGGGCAGCCTGCCTACCTGCCTTCCCAGTGCCACTGGCAGGGTGGGCCTCAACTGCTGACAAGTCCTGCTTTTCCCTCTAGGCACAGAAAACCTGCATTTGATTTTCTCCTACTCAGTGTGGGTGCTGAGAGACTTCCCAGAAGATGGCCTGAAGGTAAGCCACAGGAGTCTCTTGGATTGATCTGGTACCACACTTGGTCCTGATTGCACCTGGGACAGCAGTGGATGGAGAGGAGGGTGGATTCATGCATCTGTCCTCTTTGGTGTTTGAAAGGGTGCACTAGGAAGCGCGAGGCAGTGCTGTAGTTGGTAGAAAGAGCCTTGCACAGGCATGAGGAGGCCTGCACCTCATCTGACATGCTGACTGCCTGCAAATGTCTTCTCATGCCCCTTCCCCTCCTAAAGTCTGTTTGATCCCTGTGCTCACATGCCCGTGTGTTTGGTGGGACTGTAGTCAGATGGTTCTGCTGCTAGAACTCAGGTTCATTCTGACAGATATTTACTGAAGATCTCCCAGAGGTGGAGTCTCTGCCACGTGATCGAGTCCTCGGCTTCTTAATAGAGAATTTTAAGGGTCTGGCTATTCCTTATCTGGTAAGGTATTTTTTTGTCTGCACTAAAAAGCCTTAAACCCAGGATCCAGGACTGCATGGTTCAGTTATTGGGCTGTTCAGATTTGGGATTTATGTCACTTGGGGATTGGAGAGATGAGGGTTATTTCAACTTCCTCTGAAGAAAATGATCCCAGTAGGCCAAGCTGGAAATGTTACTTTTGATGCTACCTACCAAATCTAGGTAAAATACAGAGATTTTTTACCTAGGTGATGTTTTAGAAAAAAAAAAAATTCCAAAGCCACATTTGTACAACCAAACTCAACAGTGACCACAGGATAGTCAAATAGGCTTAAGTACCAGGATGCAGACATTTAACCATAATTACATGGGTCGATGTGAGAGTTTGGAGGATTATGGGATGAAATTAATACAAAGGAGTTTAGACTAGAAATTGAGAAGACAGTTCCTGACATTACTGGGTCGCATTGTGAAACTTCCCGGTGGTTTTAGACGAGCTGCCTCTTTGTAATCCTTGAAGCCTGATTAGGGGATAATCTAGAAAGGACCTGCTGGGCCTTAAAAATGTGAGGGAGGCTGGGAGACCAGGTCACGGCCTGGAGAATGCCAGTGACAAAGACCTACATCTTGCCTCAGGAACACATCATCCACGTTTGGGAGGAGACAGGCTCTCGGTTCCACAACTGCCTGATCCAGCTGTACTGTGACAAGGTGCAAGGTCTGATGAAGGAGTATCTCCTGTCCTTCCCTGCAGGTACCAGTTCTCTTAGGAAGCCAGCGGCCCCAGGCTTTATAGGAGAGCACAGACCCAGGTGCCACATGCAGTGGCAGTAAGCAGGCCACCCTGTTCTCTGCCCAGGAGGGCAGAAGTTATGAAGAGGAGCCAGGGGAGCTAAGTGACACAGGCCTTGCACATGAGACTCAGGAGCTCTCGTCTGGGTCCTGGCATCTCTGAGTGTCTCAGAGTCATCCCTGGGGGAGGGTGGAAGGAACAGATCTATGTGCAAGGTGACAGTTGCACTGATAAACAGGTTTGCCCACAGAGTATATCTCTATTCAGCTTATTTTTTAACTTTAAGCTGATGTTCTAGGGCCACATAGAGACCATGAATGAAAAGAAGTTAGAATGGAGGCCACCCCGGAGGCCCTTTCTGGTCATGTGGTGACATCCTTGAACCCCATTCCCTTCATTTTTCTTGGTGACCCCACATTGCCACCTGGCAGCGTCCTTTCATATTGAGCTTGGTTTCCCTTAAAGGCAAAACCCCAGTCCCAGCTGGAGAGGAAGAGGGTGAGCTGGGAGAATACCGGCAAAAGCTCCTCATGTTCTTGGAGATTTCCAGCTACTATGATCCAGGCCGGCTCATCTGTGATTTTCCCTTTGATGGTGAGTGTCCGGCTTAGGGCCAGAAACCACTTTAGCTGAAGGTTGTACAAAGACTGATCCACCCCTTTAATTGTTCCTCAACTCTCTGTAAAAGTTGGGCTTGGAAAAACCAGGTGTTTCAGGCTAGTGCTCCTGTTTCTTCCCCTCTGAAGACTCACTTTTGTACCGTGACTAAGGAAAGTCTCCTTCCTGGATATGAATCACATGCTGATTGATAGCCAGGTTGCAACCTGTTTTTTTTGCTTCAGAACATGTTCTTGGCCAAGTTCGTCATTCAGCGGTTTTGTAATCTGGCATAATTTGTCCGATATATAAGCTCTGTGAGAGCTGAGATCAAGCGTTTGCTCATCTTACCTGAACTACCTGGCATGTCGTAGGTGGTTAAGTACTTGGCTGCTGAATAAATATTCTTACCCAGTTTATATGTGATTGCCAAAAAGATGGGATAAAGTACTGCCTAAAATATAGCTCCCTCCCCTTTTTTTAAACTTCATTCATTTTCTCCTTGAAGAAAAACCCAAGCAATAAGAATCCTGTCTTCGTCCCTTTTATATTGCCCTGTGTCCATTCCTCTGACAGCATAGCCCTCACCTTGTGCTTGCGTGATGGCGGCAGTGGGTCCTCATATTCCTTTTCCTCCTAGGCCTCTTAGAAGAACGAGCTCTCCTGTTGGGACGCATGGGGAAACATGAACAAGCTCTTTTCATTTATGTCCACATCTTGAAGGATACAAGGATGGCTGAGGAGTAAGTTTGCCCCGCCATCCCACCTCCTAACCAGTCTAAAAGCAGGCCCTGCAGAGAGATGAGAGCTAAGAGGGCCATCTCCCCATCCTCTGCTGCAGAAGCAAGAATCTCCTCTGTCCCAGCCCCCAGTTTTGGCTGTGGTTAGGCTGCTCGAGCAGGCTGCACGCACAGACAGCCTCTCATCTAGATGTGCCCCTCACTACCTGCTCATCACTTTCTTTCTTGCAGGTACTGCCACAAACACTATGACCAAAACAAAGATGGCAACAAAGATGTGAGTAGTGGCCCTGACCCAGGAAATGTGTGTGCATACCTCACCCCATCCGTTTGACCAGAGGGGGCACTAATATGAGTGGCAGAATAAGATAGGGCATGGGTCAGGGCACTGATTGATCCTGCATGTGTGTATTGAGGGAGAGCAGGGGACCATTCATCCTGGTGTGCTTGGGGTAGTTCCAGCACACATCTGTTGTCATCCCTGTGATTTTTTTTTTTTTTTTTTTTGAAATGGAGTTTCACTCTTGTTACCCAGGCTGGAGTGCAATGGCACGATCTCGGCTCACTGCAACCCCCGCCTTCTGGGTTCAAGCAATTCTCCTGTCTCAGCCTCCCGAGTAGCTGGGACTACAGGCACATGCCACCATGCCCAGCTAATTTTTGTATTTTTAGTAGAAACAGGATTTCACCATGTCGACCAGGATGGTCTCGATCTCTTAACCTTGTGATCTACCCGCCTTGGCCTCCCAAAGCACTGGGATTATAGGCGTGAGCCACCGTGCCTGGCCTATCCCTGTGATTATTAATGGCTCTCCTGTCTCTACTCTCAGGAGTCTTGATTTGTATAATAAATGATAAGGTCCACCTGTTGAGCAGGAACCTGTCATGGTTCTGATGACTTACTCTATCTCGAATACACATTGACCTGTCAATGTCTAGAGACATTTTTGATTGTTGGGACTGAGGGCAGGGGTGCTGCCAGAATCCAGGGGGTAGAGGACAAAAAGGCTGCTAAACAATGCACAGGACTGCCCCCAAACCAAGAATCATCCAGCCCCGAATGTGCATTGAGGTTGAGAAACCCTGTGGTACTGGCGCCAGTAGGAAACGCAGCATCTCACCAGAGGTTATCCCCACCTGCAAAAATGTGGACGGGATCTCAGCTTTTAAAGCCAAAGGGAATGAGGAATCTTTTTGAATTATTTTATAGTGGTAGCATTTTGTAAATGGCATAATGGTAAACAAATACAAGGCATTTGTTTTTTTTTCTCTCAGGGAAAAAGCAGTCCTTAATTAACATCTTCAGTTGCCTGTTTGACCTTACCAATTTTAAAAGGTGAAAATAACAAGTTTTAAATGCTCAGTGATAGGCGAGCCTCTCGAATCTTTAGGGGTGCTCAGGGCTGGGGGTTCTGGGAGGGCTGCTGCCAGCCTAATGTGGCTCATGTCTCTCTGAGACAGGTATATCTGTCCCTGCTTCGGATGTACCTGTCGCCCCCCAGCATTCACTGCCTGGGGCCAATCAAACTGGAACTGCTGGAGCCAAAAGCCAACCTCCAGGCTGCCCTGCAGGTCCTCGAGCTACACCACAGCAAACTGGACACCACCAAGGTCAGGAGTTGTTCCCAGGGAAGTGGAGGGCGTTTACAGGGAGTACCAAATAAGAAGAGGAAATGTGGAAAGGGACTAGGGTCCAAGAGCTCCATGGCTGCAGACATTTCTTCATTCTCACTCCTCTTCCACCTCATGCAGTCTCCATCTCTGTTCCTGCCCCTAGGCCCTCAACCTTCTGCCAGCAAACACTCAGATCAATGACATACGCATCTTCCTGGAAAAGGTCTTGGAAGAAAATGCACAAAAGAAACGGTTCAATCAAGTGCTCAAGAACCTTCTCCATGCAGAGTTCCTGAGGGTATGGGCTTCCAAACTCTAGGGTGGGCTTTTAATTTTTAGTACGTGACAGTGTCCACATGTTCCCTTCCGACTAAGGCAGAGCCTGTACAGTGCAGCTTAAGTTGATCCCATAGCCAGCTTGACATTGAATTGCCACTGTTCTAAGCAGAAGAATCTGTGAAGACTGAAAGAGGAAACAGTGCTGGCCTGTGCCTCCTCTTTCTGGGTGCCACACCATGGAACTTCTTCCTCAGTCCCCCTGTTCTTCCAGGTCCAGGAAGAGCGGATTTTACACCAGCAGGTAAAGTGCATCATCACAGAGGAGAAGGTGTGCATGGTGTGTAAGAAGAAGATTGGGAACAGGTGAGCTCCTCCACAGCTGTGCAGCATCTGGGCTCTGTGGAGGGTTCCCGGCGGGTGGACAATGCTCAGGTTGGATTTCTGCCCTTTAACCGGGGAGGAGAACATGCTGTTGGCTGTCCTGACAGCTTTTAGTTCTTGAGCCATCAGAGAGCAGCCTGTGCTATCTGTTGGGGGTGGGCTTTGAGAATGTAAAGACCTGCAATGTATGGTCTTTATGTATGGAGCTGTTGGATACTTGTCCAAAAAGCTCTTCCCCTCTGGAAGCCAGAAACTGATATAGTGGGTGCCCAAGAGTCGTAAGTCAGCAGAAAGTTCTTATATTTTAAAGAAGAGCCGGTGAAGGAAGAAAAAGATCTTTTAAGCTACTGCATTGTGACTTGAGTAGGATCCTGAGCCAGCATCATGCTGTGTTCAGACATACACTCTCATTAGTCCCCTTTTCTTCAAAGGAGAGTGGTTTGTCCCTTTTCTTTTGTAGCTGGAAAAATCTTTTTCTTTAGAAAGACAACTTGCTGTCCTTTTTAGAATTAGCCTGAAACCTGTTCCGATGAACACTGTCGGCTCTCAGTGAGCCATTGCTGAGCTTTGGGCTGGTGCACTGCCTATCTTTATTATGCCGTGTGTTTTGCATAATAAAAAACCCCATGCACTTTACTGTGTGCACCTCATCCTCTGTTGGGTTATTTGACAGAGACAATGGCTGCAGAAATCCAGAGCCACTCAGGGCAGGCTGTTCTTTGAGGTCTGGGTGGGCTGCTTCTGGGATGGCCTCCAGCAATGTGCCTCTTCTTTAAGAGGTGCCACTGCCAGAGAAGTGGTCACTTAGAGGCAGTCCTCACTCCTAAGCCGTTTTCTTCACTGCAGTGCATTTGCAAGATACCCTAATGGAGTGGTCGTGCACTACTTCTGTTCCAAAGAGGTAAACCCAGCTGACACTTGAGCCCAGCATCCTGGGGATCCAGCCGATGGACAGCTTGGCTCTCCCAGAGAGGAGAAGGAGCGCCTGCCCTTAGGAATCCTGTCTGCCACCACCACAGGGCTCCCGATTTGGACACTACTGGCTGTCTTGTGCCCTGGAACAACTCTGAATTCATTAGACTCATGGTCTGGCATTGCCAGCTTTTTAATGGGAAAAGAGATTAGTTATACCTTATACCTTTATGCTGTGGGCAATTCCAGAGAATTCGGTGTCTGCCTGGACAGGAGGAGGCGCACCATCTTGCCTTTGAATACCAGTCACCTGCAAAGCTTGTCAAAAATGTTCGTAACCATGGCGTTGTTCTTCAAGGGCTTTTCTATTGAGATAAGTGCACGATTTCACAAGGACCCCTTAGCGTGGCTCACCGGAGAATTCCATGAGAGAACAGTGCTGAAGCTTCTGGCCGCATGGACCCGACGGCTCGCGGTGTGTGTAGCGCATTATGTCCCCAGGGTAGCCATGCCCTGTTAGTTTTCAGTCTCCTTTTCTTTCTCACCACGTATCACTCCCCTCACTGCCCTACGCAGGCTTTCTCTCCCACTTCCCTGACTCTGGGAATAATGATATTTAAGCAAGGTAAGATGAGAAGCTAGGGGAAGTCTCAGTTCCTTGGAATACAGTGAGAGTTGATTGTCGAGTATGTTGTAAATAGATCCTCTTTGGCCATTCTCTGCCTAGGAAAGGCCCTGCATCCCTCTCCTCAGGCCAAGCTGAGTGTGATGGCAGCTCCTGAGGATGGTCCTGCCCTGTCTGGGGTATGTGTGATCCCTAGGCACATGTTCCCGCAGTGGTCCCTACTCCAGCTTCGCTCACCAGACACTCAGGCGGGCTGGCTTAGTCTTTGTGAGTGGACTTTGTGCTCTGGGCCTTTTCTCTTTTTCCAGCCAGTTTCCGTTCACTTACCTCACAGCCTGTCCTGGCCGTCGTTCCCCAGCTTTGTTTGGCAGCAGTGTGGTAGGAGGATTGTGCTGGGATAGTGCAGGAAGGTGGGTCCCAGCAACACGCAGGGGATGAGTGGAGCGAGAACTGACAATGGTGTGATGCCAAGTGTTCTTGAGAGGCTACAGGCATGGCAGAGGATGTGGGGGCAGGAACAGCAGCACGCTGGTTTAAAAATAACTCACCGCCAAACCTGGGAAGCAGTGTCGGGGATCCTGACGGATGTGTGGGGGCTGGAGTTTCAGGCACTGCAGGCTGAGGACACACAGGGACAGTGGTCCTGCCAGCAGTGTGTGGTGCCACGTCCCCACTGGCCATACCCACACAGAAGCAGTGCTGCCTGGGGCCTCGTCCAGGCCAGCTCGGACTCTGCTTCCTCCAGGAGCGGCAAGGAAGCATTGGGCCACCTCTCTGGAGAGCAGGAACTTGCCCTGCCACATGAGCCCTGCCTTCCTGGCCAGCTGTGCTTGTATCTTCCATTCTCACGAACTGTGTTTGAAGCAATAGAATAAAGAATGTGTGTTTTCTTTCCTGGTATACATACACAACCCCATACTCCCAAACTTCATTCTTCCTTCCCTCAACTGTCTGCCCTCCACAGAGTTCTGGAGAAGGCTGGAGATGAAAGTTTTGTAGCGAGGACTGATAAAGGTCTCATCACTGCTCCTCATAACAAACCTAATAAAGCAAGAAACCAAGCCTGTCTGGGTCTCTTATTTCCCCCTCCTGTGGAGTTTGATGAAAATAATAATGAAAAGATAGTAATTTAACAAAGAACCTAGAAGAATAAGCCAATTAGTGACTAAGAAAAAATGAATATAACGCTTGCATTACAAACACCCCATGCCACCTGGTACAGCCAGTGTGGTCATGGCTGATGAGTTGGCAGCACAGATACAGAACATTGTCGTCATTACAGAATTCTACCGGACACACTGGAGCTCCAGGAGATCCAAGTGTTTTCCCCCCTCATGTAGTAGGGCCTAGGGCCTTTTCCTACAGACCATGATGACTGGAAGGAATTGGGATGGTGGGATGCAGGGGTGTTTGGGAAGTGGAGAAGTGTTGGTTCCTTTTGGCCAGGTCCAAAGAGAAAATGTAGTCCTTGTTTCCGTCACATCTGGCACTAGGGACAATGACTTTATTGTGTAGTTGGGCCGATGACTTCCAGAAGAGGGTGGGACAGCCCAGAAAGCACATCAGTTGGGAGCCAGGGCCCCAGCCTGTTTCCATCCTAAGCTGGCTCTGCCCTCTCTCGTATGGATCTATGGGTCCCCTGCACACATTCACAAGGATCACCAAGGGTGCTGGATTCTCATTTCTTAGACCCTGGCCAGGTCTTGGCTTCACAATCCAAATTAAGCACACAGGCCCTTCTTTGTGGCCTGGTCACTGGCCGTCACACATCCCTTTTCATGTGGAGTTTCTGGTCTGACCTTGCTCATTTGGTTCATTTTGGAGTTGAATCATATCTTTTTTTGGATGTTGCATATTTCATCCTGCTACTCAGCCTTGGGAAGAGTGGAGGTGACTGAATTTTAGTTGAGGGATAGAAATTTTCTCACCTCCCACAGTTCATGGCCCCAGAGATCCTCACTCTTCCCAGAGACTGTGCCTGTCTTGGCCACCTGATGGTTGTGGTGCACAGAAGAGCCGACATCATATCCATCTGCAGCCTAAGGCTTCCTATGGCCAAAGATCACGATGAAGCCTGTATCTAGTCGCTGAAGGACAGGTAGACTTGTTTTTTTGCCTTATACTCCCTACCCCTATGCCGGTGTGTACCTGGACCCCGTTCACTGACCCAGGAAGCGGGCCTGGGCAGAAGCCACAGGGAGTCACGAGACTAAATTTCTCCAGGATGTGCATGGGCCTGCCTCACCTTTGCATTCCTGGGCCTAGCACAGATCTGGTACCCACCAGGCTCTTGATGTTTGGAGAATTAATGAGGGTGGTCAGGAGAGATTAGAAACATCTTTGAGCCCTGATGAAACACTGAATCAGAGATTTCTAGACTTCTGCTCAAGATCCGCGGGGAAGGTGGGACTTGAATGGTAGCTAGTTTGGGGCCTTTTCCACAGCTGGAGGAGACTAGTCCCTGATTTGCACATGCCAGCTGATCTCTGGGCCAGCTGGGCCAGCCTCACCTAGAGTTCTTGCTGGAAATGGCTCCGATGTCTATTTTTCACAAACAGCCCAGTGATAACCAGGGAGTTCGTGAACAGAAGTGCTGACCAGACTCCGAGAGCCTTTTGGAGAGGGACTGAGCTGCCTCCTGCCTGGGAAAATTAGGCTCCAGTCACTTCCTGGAGCATGTCAAACCCCACCTCCAGCAGGGCATCCAGCCCAAGACCTTCCTCTGCAGAGCAGGCGGCTCCACCCTTTCTGCTCAGCTCTACCTGTCACACCTGAGCCAGCAGTTTGTGTAGTCAGAGGAGCACAGACAGGGCTGCATGCTGGGGCCTGGGCTGCCCAGCCATGCTCTGGGCACTCTGGCCAAGGTGGCTGGCAGGTAAAATGCTGCCCCTCCTGGGGGCAGTGCTGCTTCGGAAGAGCGAGAAGAGGGGCCCCCCTTGGAGGCACTGTTGGGTAATGTACCTGAGAAGACCTGGGAAACCCGGACTAGGGCAGTGCTGGGAGCTGCTGCGCTCTGTGCAGGCAGGCCAGCCCCAGCCCGGGGTTTTGAGTTGGGGTGGGACCTGTTTATTCTAGATTACCTGGCAGAGCTTAAATTAGACCGTGGCTTTTGAAAATATCTTCCTCTTAGCTTAAATGTGGCTGTTA
>NW_016107894.1:144753-165942 GCF_001604975.1 Cebus imitator | reverse complement strand
AAAAAAAAAAAAGGAAAATAGCTCCCTCCAATTAGGAAATGAAGGGCTAGTTCACTTGACACTTGTCTCTGGTGGGTTAGCTTTTGCCAAGGAAGCTTGAGACTGTAGAGGGCCCCCCCCGCCGACGCCACCCCTCCCACCCCCACCCTGGACTGGCCGGGTTGTGAGGGGAAGGCTTCCCTCCCAGCAGGTGGCATGCTGATGTTATCTCTCCTGAGCTCAGCTACAATCTCCTCAGTGACTCATCAGACCGGTACAGGCAGGGCTGGTGACTCTTGGCATTCACTCACCTACCTGCTCGCTGCCTCCTAGGTGGTCTTTGGACCCGTGTCAGGGAGAAATTGAGGGAGAGGGTGTCACCATTTTCTCTCTTAATATTGATTTTAAATTTAATATTGATTTAAAATTGCTCCTCAAGCACATTAGTGCAGCAATCCTAGCCGCTCCCAAGCTCAAGTGGTGGCACGGGGGGTCTGCGGGGAGCCGCAGGTGTGTGGTGCGTGACAGCCGCCATTAGTTGAGTGAGTCCATGCTGGATGTAGATTTGAACTCAGCCCTGATGGGTTCCAGGATCCAGACATGTCACCAAGGTGCTGAACTCCCAGTGCCTGGGCATTGCCAAGGTCTCCCTGCTCTGCGGCACAGAGACATCAGTGACCCCGTGCCAGGCTGCTGCTCTATGATGGGCTGAGGGGAACAATCGGGTGAGGGACCAGGCTCACACCAGCAACTGAGTCCCCGGAGTTCTGTTGTTGCAGTGGGAAACCCACCCATACTATGACCTCCAGGTGAAGGTGCTGAGGGCCACAAACATCCGGGGCACAGACCTGCGTGAGTGACCGTCACCAGCCTTCTCCCTGTCCTTTCCCTGTGGCCTCCTCAGAGCTCGGCTCAGGCCAGCAAAGAGTGTGTGTGTGTGTACGTGTGTGATAAGTGAGAGTGCATGTATGTATATGCGTGTGCGTATGTGTATACATGTATGTGAGTATACGTGTGTGTATCCATGTGTGTACGTGTAAGTGCAAGTATGTGTGAGTGTGTTCAAGTGTGAGTGCATGTGTATACATGTGTGAGATGTATACATGTGTGAGATGTATAAGTGAGTACGAGTGTGGGAGCACAAATGTGTGTATACATGTGTGCAAGTGTTTGCGCGTATGAGTGCAAATGTGAGTGTGATGCAAGTGTGTCAGTGTGTATACACATGTACGAGTGAGTGCAAGTGCAAGTGTATATGTGAGTGGGAGTGTGTGAACGTGAGTGGGTGTGAATGAGTGTATACACGTGTGTGTGCGTGTTGTGTGTATATGCGTGCAAGAGTGTGAGGGCATGTATACATGAGTGCCAGTGTGTGTGTGTGTGAATGTATGAATGTGTGTATACATGTGTGTGAGTCCCAGTATGAGAGTGTGTGTGTATACATGTGTGCTTGTGTGAGTGCAAGAGTGTGTGTGGAGTAGGTGGAGGGACTGTGCTGACCACGGAGGTGACGGCAGGCAGGGCTGGAGGGGAGAGCTGTGCCCACTTGGCCTCTTCCCCACGCCTGTGAGTCCCCCCTGGGTGAGAGTGTGAGGCCTGCTGTGGCTCCAAGTCAGTGTGTGCTCTCAGGGAGCTTTCCATGCCGGTGCCCGCACTGGGAGGGGATTTGACTGCCTGAGTCAGGCAGTATGTGGAATGAATGGCCTGTGCTGCCAAGGGATCTTTCCAACTGGCTGCTGCAGGACTTCCGTTCAGGTGAATGGGAGGTGTATGGAATCAAGATGGAACGAAAGACATCAAAGCTTTCCTTCCCTCTTCTCACCCCTCCATGCCACTTGGGCAGCTTCCCTTCCCCACTCAGCTCCTTTCCCTTCTGCCCCAGCCTCCCCCAGCAAAACCCTTCCCCTGTCCTACCTGCAGTGTCCAAAGCCGACTGCTACGTGCAACTGTGGTTGCCCACGGCATCCCCCAGTCCTGCCCAGACTAGGATAGTGGCCAACTGCAGTGACCCCGAGTGGAATGAGACCTTCCACTACCAGATCCATGGCGCTGTGAAGGTGAGGGCCAGGGGCCAGGCTGTGGAAGGAGGGGACTCCTCAGGTGGCTGCCCTCCTGTCCTGCCGCAGGCTCCGACCTCCTGCCTGCCCTGTCCCCAGAACGTCCTGGAGCTCACCCTCTATGACAAGGACATCGTGGGCAGTGACCGGCTCTCCCAGCTCGTGTTTGACCTGAGGAGCCTCAAATGTGGTCAACCCCACAGACACACCTTCCCACTTGACCACGAGGTGAGCCCACCAGTGCTGGCGGAGAGCCCAGCTGGAGGAGCGGAGGCCCAGCACAGGCTACTGAAGAGGGGGCTCCAGCCAGCACAGGCCAAGCCTCCAAGACAGACCTTCCTCCATCCCACAGCCCCAACCCAATAAAGCTTTCACACATCCTCCTTGCATAGAACAAAAACACGAGCTCCTTCCGGGCAGTGTGTGGCCTGTCTCACTCACAGCTGAATCCTCAGTGTCTAGAACAGCACCTGACACATATTTTGGAACGAATGAGGCTTTCCATAGAGATACCGCTGCCCCTTCTGTGTCCATGACAAGCCAAAATGTCAGTTTCCCCTTCTGGTCCCTGGAGCCGAGCAGGGCTGGCAGGCAAGAACAGCTGTGGGGGCTTTTGGAGCCTTTAAACAATTGGTGCTCCCTCCCGCTCCATGTAGGATTTACAAGAGCTGCAGGTGGCATTCCTTTTGGAGAAGAGGTGAGTTCTGGCAGAGCCCACTTCCTCAGAGACTCCAAGATTTGAGTTGCGGCAGCTCCTAGGGGCCAGTCACCATGTCCTGTACTGGCCTTGCAGGCCTGGCCTGGAGGAGGCAGCCTGGTCTTGACACCCACTGCATGTTGGATGACAGCCTCACCCCACCCCAAATGCTGCCATGCTTCCCAGACTCTGCCTGTTGCTTCAGTCACATGATTGTAGCAGCCATCACGATGGGGCCAAGATGTCCCACATATTTCTCATCCTTTGCAGCCAGGTACCTGCGTCTGAAGTCATCACCAATGGGGTTCTGGTGGTGAGTGGGGAAGGCGAGCTTGGTGCTATCCCGGGCTGGGGGGCAGTGAGTAGCCCCTGTAGGAGCCCATCAGGCCCACTTGCCTCTGAAGCCCTTCTCAGAGGGGAGACATGCTAGGAAAGCACCTCCAGAGGGGAAGGACAAGAAGCTCCCAGGCACTTGGTGGACAGCCCAGAACTCCAGCCTCCCACCTCGCACGTGGCAGATTACTCACTTGGGCGTCCGGCTGCTGAGACCACCGGAGCAGCCACTCTCACGGCTCCTCACCTCCTCCCCCTTTCCCACCAGTGCCCACTTCCTCTGAGTCTGGGGAGAGGGGCTGGGTATGACCTTGAGCTGCTGTAGAAGACTCCTACCCTTGAGGCCTAGGTCCTGGGAGGGCTGTTTCCGAGACCCCGGCCCAAGCCCTCCTCCCTCCATCCATCCTGGCTACGGCCCATGGGCTGTCTGGCTCCCACAGAGCTCTGCTTTCCTCAGGCTCACCCCTGTCTGAGAATCCAGGGCACGCTCCAGCGAGATGGGACAGCCCCATGTCAAGAGTTCGGTGAGTCTGCTCAGCGGCCTCGGGTCTCGCCTTCTCTCCTGGGGTTGGGACTACTGATGTCAAGGAGGTGGGTCCGGGGCAGGAAGTTCTTAAAGTTTTCGCTGCTCAAAGCCAAACCATGGGATGGATTGCCCCTGGAGGCAGTGAATGACCTGCCCTTGGAAGCGTTTGAGCAAAGAGGTTGTAGCTGCCCAACTATTGCTGTACAAGGAACACCCACATGATCTTAGTGGCATACAAGCAGCATTTATTCGGCTCACACACCTGGTGGTCAGCGGGGGTGGGGGGGGGCCCGCCCTGCGCCAGGTGTCCCTCCTCTGCCTCCTATGACAAGCCCATTAGCCTAGGCATGTTCTCAAGGCACCCACAGAGGCCCAAGAGAGCAAGCCCAACTGAGCAAGTGCTTGTCGAGCCTGGTCACATCCTGGCCACTGCCTAACATGTTATTGGCCAAAACAGGGTTACACTCAAAGCTGGAGGGCAGGGAACATAGCTGGCCTCTTTTTTTTTTTTTTTTTTTGAGATTCTCCTACCTCAGCGTCCTGAGTAGCTGGGATTACAGGCACGCGATACCACATCTGGCTAATCTTTGTATTTTTAGTAGAGACGGGGTTTTACCATGTTGGTCAGGCTGATCTCGAACTCCCCACCTCATGATCCGCCTGCCTCGGCCTCCCAAAGAGCTGGGATTACAGGCGTGAGCCACCACGCCTGGCCTATAGTTGGCCTCTTTAGTGGGAGGAGCTGAAGTCACACGGCAGAGTGAGAATACAGGGGAAATGAAGAATAGAGGTTGTCAAACCCAGTGCCACAGAGGGCAGCCACCCAGGCCGGGGAGTTGGAATGTGAGATTGCAGTGGTGGCTGTGTGACAGCAAAGGCCCCTTCCAGTGCTGACAGGCTGAGCCTGCAGGATGAGTCCCGCCCAGGGAAGACGGAGCACTCACTCTGAAGCAGGCCCTGGGCTAAGCATTTCAATGCGTCTTATCTCATAATCCTCCTAACAACCCTGTAAAGCAGGCACAATCATTGTCCTCTAATTCATGAGACTGAGGCCCAAAGAAGACACTTGCTTACGGGCACACAGCCAATAAGTAGTAGGTCTGTGACACGCCGGTTCTCTCAACCATGGATTAGATGGTTTCTTCTTATGAATAGCACATCTCCATCTCAGTCCGTAGGCCTTGGCATGAATAAAATATCACTTTCCTTATGTTCTTGAATTCCCTCCCACGCTTGGGTCATGTCGAGTCTCCGGGCCTCATCTAGTGCAAAGAGGGCTGTAAGGCAGGGACCCCTCCAGACCTCTGACCCCTCAGTGTCCGCTGTCCTTGAATCCTTTGGGGCTTTGTCGCTCCCATGTTGTGTTAGGGGCTGGGACTCCTGGGAGGCTGTCTATGGCCCCCTCTGCCTGGATGTCCTGTGCAGCCATTTCTCTCTGGGGTGTGGCCTCCTCCCCGGGAAGCTGCTGAGAAGCTGGGCAGGGAGCTCTGGAACCCACAAACCCACCCTCTCGTGCCTCCCAGCCTGTGCATCGCCTCCCAGCCTGGGCATCGTCTTCTAGCCTGGGCCGGCCTCCGCTGCTTCTCCAGGACGTGCATCTCTCTGTACCCACGCATCCCGTTCTTCCTTTTCCCACCTCTGCAAACCTTCTTCCTCTCCCAACGTCTGACACTTTTGGAAACAAAGGCCAGAACAACGTGCAGCCCGTTGGTTTTCTCTCGGACCACAAATCTCCCCCAGCCCAATGAGCAAAGAGCCTGAAGTGTGGCAAGAGAAGAGGAAACCACTGCCTGAAAGCTGCTTATTCTTATAATAAACATAGAATCATCTCAAGATTGTCAGCCCCACAGGCTATGGGCAGAGCCCTTCTTCCTCCCCGCTCCCTGCCTTCCCCTCCAGGCCTTTGTGTGCTTCCCATCCTTCTCCAAGTCCCAATTCTGACCAGGACAGGCTAGAGGACCCAAGAGTCCTCCTAGACACTTTCTCTTTGAGCAGAGTGCTCGAGAAGGCAGGGCGATAGGTGTTGGCATTTCCTAGGGGAAGGGAAGGGGTACCGCCAGCATGAGCTGCACAGATACAGACCCACCCCTCACCTGTGCGCTCACCTGGGCCCTCTGCTCTCAGGCTCTAGGCAGCTCCAGCTGGCAGTGCCTGGGGCCTATGAGAAGCCACAGCTCTTGCCTCTGCAGCCTCCTGCAGAGCCAGGCCTCCCACCCACCTTCACCTTCCATGCGAACCCAGTGCTGAGCTCCAGGCTGCACGTGGAGCTGACGGAGCAGCTCTCGGCTGTGCAGGTGAGTGCGCCTGGCAAAGGGCAGGACCGTAGCTCCAAGGCCATATTGAAGGCGCCTTCTCTTCCCCGCTGGAGAGCTCCTTGGGTGTTTTCTTCTCCACAGAGTGGCCCCAGCATGGAGCTGGAGACTCAGACCAGCAAGCTGGGCGAGGGAGGCATCCTGCTCTCCTCTCTGCCCCTAGGCTGGGAGGAACAGCGTTCTGTGGCCCTGGGGGAGGTAAGGCTCTGTCTGGGTGCCAGAGGGACCCCTGTCTGCTCTCTGTGACCACCAAGAGAGGTCTGGATGAGGGAGCCAAGAGGGTGACTGGATGAGGCCAGCCCAGAGCTCAGTCACAATATTTACGTCAGGCCAGAGATAGCAGGGCTGTGGGGGCTACAGGTAGGGGAGCCATTTCCCTGGGAGATTCCTGCTCAGAGAGCTCAGGGTTGGGGCCCCTGTGTCTTTCAGGGTCAGGAAGTGGCTCTGAGTGTGAAGGTGGAAATGAGGTGAGTGGGACTTCAGGCACAAGGCCTCTCAGGGTTGGGCTGGAAGTGCGGGGACATACCCCAAAGTGCTCCACTCTCTTGCCCACAAAGCTCAGGCTGTGGGGTGGGGATGACACCTTTCCTTCCCCCTTGGAGCTGCTGCTGTGTGAAAGACCTGGGCTGGGCCCAAGGCTTTTGTCCACTGGAACCCAGAACCCCGCCCCTGCCCCACTTGATGCAGCTCCGCGGACCTGGACCTACGCCTTGGCTTTGACCTCTGTGATGGGGAGCAGGAGTTTCTGGACAGGAGGAAGCAGGTTGTGTCCAAGGCCCTGCAGCAGGTGCTGCGATTGAGTGAGGCTCCGGACAGTGGCCAGGTATGGAATGGAGGAGGAGCTGGACCGCAGAGTCACTAGAAGCAAATTGAGCCTCTTCCCTTGAGAGGACCATCATGGCTAAGAGGGGACAGGAAGCCCAGAGGAAGGTTGTGTGCAAAGGAGGTTGGCCTGTTCACTTGAGCTGATGGGCACCATCCGCAGAGCCAGGACCCCATATGGGACTAGGGCCAATCAGCCCTGCCAGGGTTGGATGTCTTGGTCTGTGTGGGCTGCTGTAACCAAACCCCATGGACCAGGTAGCTTAAATGACAAAAATGACTTTTCCCTCAGTTTTGGAGGCTGGAAGTCCGAGATGCAGGTGCCATTATCAGGGCTGGTTTCTGCTGGGGCCCCTCTCCTCTTCCTGGTGGGGCCATCTGGCCATGTTCTCACATGGCTGTTCCTCTGTGCATGTGTGCAGAGTGTGTCCCTTGGTGGCTCCTCCTCCTCTTCTAAGGACCCCAGGACTCACTTTGCTTTTTTTTTTTTTTTTTGGGATAAAGTCTGGCACTGTTGCTCAGGCTAGAGTGCACTGGCATGATGTCGGCTCACTGCCCCCTCTACCTCTGGGGTTCAAGTGATTCTTCTGCCTCAGCCTCCTGTGTAGCTGGGATTACAGGCATGTGCCACCATGCCCAGCTAATTTTTGTATTTTTAGTAAAGACGGGGTTTCATCATGTTGGTCAGACTGGTCTCAAACTCCTGAACTTGTGATCGGCCTGCCTCGGCCTCCCAAAGTGCTGGGATTCAAAGAGTGAGCCACCGCGCCCGGCCCACTTCACCTTTATTACCTCCTTGTAGGCCCTATATCCAAATACTGTCACATTGGAGGTTAGGGCTTCAACAAAGGAATTTGGAGGGGGACACAGTTGGTTCTGTAATGTGGTAAAAGGGATGTGGAGGTGGGGGGGTCCCTGGGATCCTCTGGGTATAGCGACAGCCAGCCTGTGTCTGGGAGGCAGGAAGAAAGGGGTGCTGAGAGAGGGACTTACGTGGGATCAGGAATAGGCTGCTGTCTTCCTCCTGGCTGCCTGTGTCCTCAGGAGACACTGTCACTGTGGCCCAGCCCTGATGAGCCTAGATCGTTCATTCGGTCAATACATATGCCCACTTCGTGCCAGGTATCTGCTCTGCCTCATCCAGCACTCTGAAGCGACAGCTCCTTCAGTGAGCAGTGGCCAGGGAGCATTTTTTTCAAGACAGGAGAAGAAAAGAGAACAGAGAAAAGGGCCAAAAATCCAGGGTGTAATGAGCCAAATCTTTGTGGAAAAGCTGAGCAGGCAAAAGCTTTGACTCTGACCCCCCAGGCACCTCCGATCCTGAGGAGACCTTAAAGCCTCTGGGCAGCTTTGGTGTCTGGGGGCAGATCCAGGCTGCTTGCTGGCCTTTGTCAGTTTAGCTCAGTGAAGCTCAATGGGGAGCAATTTATTTCCTTCCCCCTGGGGACATTTGTCCATGCGTAGAGATCTATTTCACTGTTGCTGCTGGGAGAGGAGAGGTGGAGGGAGGCTACTGGCTTCTACTGGATAGAGGCGGCCAGAAATGCTGCTAAACATCCTACAACACACAGGACAGTCCCCACAGCAAAGAGCTACCTGGTCAAGAATATCAAGAGTGCCACAGTTGAGAGGAACCTGCTTTAGCTGTTTTTGGGGGAAGCAAATGTACCTTCCCAGCCTATATCTTCCAGGTAGAATGCTTAAGGGCTATCCCTGGAGCCATACTGCTTAGGTTTGAGAGCTCATCACTTAATAGCTGTATGATCTTGGGCACATTACTTAACCTTTTCATGCCTCGGTTTCCTCATCTGGAAAATGGAATATGGATTGCTGTGAGGATTCAATGAGATAATACATGTAAGGCTCTTAGAATAATGTCTGACATGTATAGGCAATAACATGTAACAGACAGTGCTAGCAGGAGTCATTATCATTGTTATTATTGTACCCAGGTGCCTGTAGTGGCTGTGTTGGGTTCCGGGGGTGGAACCCGAGCCATGTCTTCTCTGTATGGCAGCCTGGCAGGGTTGCAGGAGCTCGGCCTCCTAGACACTGTGACCTACCTGAGTGGGGTCTCTGGATCCACCTGGTAAGCGAATGGGGGCAGGGCACAGGGTAAAGAAGACCCCCACAAAGGGCGGGGGTGTGACCTGGTGATCTAAAGGAGTCCCTGAGGGGCTGGGGTCATGGGGGTAAGGAGGGGCAGGAAGAAGCTGAGTCCTAAGGGCCCCTTTGAGTGGGGTTGGTTGCAGGGCAGCAGGTGCAAGTGATGTACCCCCTATCCCTAGGTGCATCTCCACACTCTACAGGGACCCACTCTGGTCCCAGGTGGCCTTGCAGGGCCCCATTGAGTGTGCCCAGGTTCGCGTCTGCAGCAGTAAGATAGGAGCTTTGTCCACGGAGCGGCTACAGTACTATACTCAGGAACTTGGGGTCCGGGAGCGCAGTGGCCACAGTGTGTCACTCATCGACCTCTGGGGCCTTCTCGTGGAATATTTCCTGTACCAGGAGGTGAGAAGAGCCGGAAGGAAATACACAGACTCCTCCCCTCTCCTTCCACCTGCCCCTTGCTTCTGCCTCATCCCGCCGGCTAAGCTCTGATCTGCAAAGCTGTTCCCGAGGTCTTAGCTCCCCTGGGGCAGGAGTGAAACCCCAGGGTGGGCTGGTACCGCTTCGCCTCCCTAGCTCCCCCTGCTGGGGAAGAGCCCAGCCCGCAGTGCTGAACTCGCTGCACGTTAGAATCACTGGCACAGCTTTTCAAACACTCCCATGCCTAGGCCCCGCTTCCAGAGATACTGATTTTAGTTGGTCTCAGGATGTTTTGAAAGTAATTCCAGCCCACACCTGGAAGTGAGGCCTAGCACCACGCCTACTCCTTCTTGGCCAATCTAGCCGTGACTCACTCAGCCTGGCTACAGCTACAGTCATTTAGATTCAGAGCTGCTCCCCACCACTGCTGCTCTGAATGAAGAGACCACTTAAACAGGCTTTGTGTGAGCAACAAGGCTGTTTGTTCACCCGGGCTGAGTCTGAAAAGAGAGTCAGCGGGGGGCGGTGGGATAGGAGTTGGTTTTATGGGTTTGGGGTAGTTCAGGGCGGTTTTTGCAAGCCAGGGGGTATTGCTGGGATGGCGGTTGGGGGGCGGGTCATAAGGTCCAGAGTCACAAGGGTGGGTTATCAGCTAAGGCAGGAACATTTGAGGCAGGACCAACGGTACAATGTCGCCAGGCCAGTGAATTAGGCTTCGCAGGAGCAGCCATTCTGCCTACTTCAGACTTTCTGGCTCCGGGAGGCCATCCAGAGGTGTACTTGTGGGTCAGGGGGGTCATCATGGCTGGACTTATGGTATGGCCTATGGTGCAGCCAGTTCAAAGAACCTTGCACCCATGTGTGGTGATCAGTTGTGGGTGGATATCACAAGTCATTTCTCATTTCTAAGCAAATAATCTACATTTTCCAGTAATTTATTTTTTAAAGAAATTGGACTGACTTTTCAAGGATTCCCTTAACAATGTCACCCTGTCTCCCTGGTGCTCTGATGTACTGTTGTGAATAGTAAAGTAGGTGGGAGGGTGTTTCCATAGTCCCCGGAATTGTACAGACCCACACTGGGCTCCCGTCAGCCACGGCCTGAAGCCTGTCTGTCAGAGAGCTGTCCTTACAGCACTGGCCTTGGCAACCCAAAGCCTCTCTTGCTGGCATGCCGTACCCTGCAGGGTACCAGCCCCAGGCCACGGGGATGGGAAATGGAACTCCCAAAAGGCTAAGCTGCCTCCCTTCTTTCCTGCCCAGGAGAACCCTGCCAAGCTGTCTGACCAACAGGAGGCGGTCCACCAGGGTCAGAACCCTTACCCCATTTACGCCGGTGTCAACGTCCGCACCAACATCAGTGGGGAAGACTTTGCAGGTGCCTGGGTGTGAAGACAAAGGAAGGAGGCAGAGGAGGTGGTGGGTGGGAAGGTGTGAGAAGCCAGGGCAATCAGGGTACCCATAGGAGGTAGTTGCACACAGACACCTTGGAGTACAGTGGGGCTGCTGCTTCCTGTCGCTGGCAGGGCTAAGATTCCTGCTTGGGCACAAGCACCATGGGGGCAGCCCCTGGTGACTTTCCCTTCACTTGGGCCCCTAGAGTGGTGTGAGTTCACCCCCTATGAGGTCGGCTTCCCCAAGTATGGGGCGTATGTTCCCACCGAGCTCTTCGGCTCAGAGTTCTTCATGGGACGATTGCTGCAGCTCCAGCCCGAGCCCCGGATCTGCTACCTGCAAGGTGAGTCAAGGCTGGAGGGCTGGGGACAGGCAGGTGCCAGGGCCAGGCCCTGACATGGGGTGGGGCCCTGACTGTCTCCTTAGGTGTGTGGGGCAGTGCCTTTGCTGCCAGCCTGGATGAGATCTTCCTAAAGACTGCCGGCTCAGGCCTCGGCTTCCTGGAGTGGTACAGAGGCAGTGTGAATATCACAGGTGAGGCTAGCGACCCTGAACCCCTCCCACACCACATTCCAGCAATAGGGCCTTGGCAGAGACCCTATTGAAGAATGAGGGAGGGGACAGAGAAGGACTTGGCTGTCCCACTGGACTCAGGGAGGTCCTGAGGAAATGACATCTAGCTTAGGGTCTCTAGATGCCTAGAGGTATGATCAAGCCACACCTGTAAGTTCTCTGTTCTGGGATCCAGTTAGGTCCATTCAGCGCAGGACTACTGGGTATTTGGTGGATACTCTGTCTACAGATCATCAGTAGCTCCTCTTCATCCTGGTCCTTAAATAGCGTGTGGGAGCCGCACGGTTCAGGGCATCCTTCCCGCCTTTCTCCCGCGGATTGCTTTTGCTCTTTTCTTTCAGATCAGCTCAGATGTCATTTTGTCAGACATCTCTCTTCCACTCCACCCTCTAGGCTGCCTGAGAGTCTTACCACTGTGGTCCCCTAGGAACATGTACACATACCTATTGTCATCCTTACCCTGGGGCATTGTCATAATTTATTGCCTCTTTATGTGACTTTCCCCCACAAGTAGGCCATGCACCTGGGAGGGGCAGGGCAGGCCCCATTCACCTTTGCAGCCCTCATGACTAGTGCAGTGCCGGGCATGGTAACTGCTCAGTCAGTGTTTAATGGACAAAGTCCTGATTAGAAGCTGTAGATGCAAACTTTATTTTCCAAAGGGTGGAAGATAAGTTATTATTTAGTAAATACAATGTTATAGGCAGTTTGCAAAACATAGAGGATACAAAAGAAAAGTCGTTTCAAAGTGGTTCGATGAGGGATTGGTCAGAGGCCTGGGAGGAAGACAGAGGAGGAGGATGTGGGGAGGGCTCAAATAAGGACCACTGGGCAAAGGAGGACGCCACTTCTCCCTCTATTTCACTGTCCCACCCTGTCTAGACGACTGCCAGAAGCTTCAGCTGCACGACCCCTCGAGGCTTCGGACTAGGCTCCTCACCCCCCAAGGGCCCTTCTCCCAGGCTGTGCTGGACATATTCACCTCCCGCCTTACTTCCGCCCAGAACTTTAACTTCACCCGGGGCCTTTGCTTGCACAAGGACTATGTGGCTGGCAGGGAGTTCGTGACCTGGAAAGGTGGGTGCTGCCCTGGGTGAGAGATAGGGGGGCTCCCCCTCCTGCCTGTGCCTCTGGCTCACTGGGGCCAGTGATGGCTTTGGTCTACGAGTTGAGGTGTGGTCTCCTGCTGCCGATGGGCTGATGCAGAGTGTCTCATTACTGCTGGAAGTGGGAAGGCAGGGCCTAGGACTTGGGGCGGGAGACTCCATGACTGTCAGAGAGAACTCTATGGAGAGAAGCGGAATGTGAATGCGAATACAGAAGGGGTTGCTCACAAGAGCAACTGCATTCATCCCTGTGCGTACACATGCGTTCCTTGCAGACACACACCCGGATGCCTTCCCCAACCAGCTCACTCCGATGCAGGACTGTCTGTACCTGGTAGACGGAGGCTTTGCCATCAACTCCCCATTCCCACTGGCTCTGCTGCCTCAAAGAGCGGTGGACCTCATCCTGTCCTTCGACTATTCCTTGGAAGCCCCTTTTGAGGTGAGCTGGGGAGGCAGGGGTGTGGGGAGCACCTGCAGTGAGTGAACAGAGGGTGAGGGAGGAGAGGAGGGGAAGAAGGCTCTAGTGAGGGGGGCTGGCTGGGCGTGTGGGGATCGCCCTTTGTGGCCAGCCTAGGTTCTACACCGTGTGTGAGGGGGTGCCTTGTGAATGCTGTTGGCATCACAGTTCTCCCAACTGGAGGAGGAGAGTTGTTGAGGTTATGGTGGGAGTGGGAAGAGGCGGCCAAAGAGGGTCCCGAGGAATATTCTAGGCTCATCTATAGAAGACCCCCAGTTCCAGACTCTGCCCGTTCATGACAGAACTCCCCACTCCAGTTTGACCTGGGTCTGTGGCCCCTTTGTTACCATGGTAACAACAGAGCCATCGGGGTCCCCTCTGATGCTGGAGCCCTGCAGCGACTCCCTCAAACCCTGTGGGGTGGTGGGCATAGGCCCCATTCCCATGTGGGTTCTGGTGGTGCTGCTGGAGCAGCCCTTTTTTGGTCTTCTCCTTGTCCTGGGTCCAGTGAACGCCTGGGATTGATTGGGGATTGGCAAAGCCTCTTCTGACATGGACCTTCTGTAACTGTGGCGTGTCAATCTTATGAAACTGACATTAGTCCCTAATAGGGAGCAGAGGGGGTGACAGAAGGGAAGACCATGGTAGTTTTGGGAGGAATGATATTGAGGCAGTAGATGATTGTCGATCATTACTGATTGTTGTTAATCTTCACAATAAACCCACTGGATAGGGGAGTTTAAAATTTTTTATTTTGCACATGAGAAACCAGCTCAGAAAGGAGCTGTCACCTGCCTGAAGTCACTCAGCTAGTCAGAAACAGAAAAGGGTGTATGTGAGTCTGGGGCAGTAGGGGGTGGACAGGGTGGTGGAGAGTGGGGGTCAGAGGCTTGCTCCTGCCCAGGTCTTGAAGATGACAGAGAAGTACTGCCTGGACAGAGGAATCCCTTTCCCTACCATCGAGGTGGGCCCTGAGGACATGGAGGAGGCCCGCGAGTGCTACCTGTTTACCAAGGCCGAGGACCCCCGCTCGCCCATCGTGCTGCACTTCCCCCTTGTTAACAGCACCTTCCGCACACACCTGGCCCCAGGTAAGGGAAGCTCCAGGCCAGGGAATGAGCCACAGAGCCCTGGGAGGGTGACGGAATACTGCTCTGAGGGTGGGTTCCCTGGAGAATGTCCCTAAGCATGCCTCCTGGTGGGCCTGAGCTGGCCCCTACAGCCCTCTGCTCCCTGGGTCTGAGCGTTTACATAGGGCCAGCCTCTCCTGGTGGGTCTGAGAGCTGAGATGCGGCCCAAGCAGGGCCCGCATGGAGCCAGCCAGGTGTCCTGCACAAGGACAGCTGTACCAGCCAGTTCCATGGAGGGCTCCAGCCTGGCCTCTCCTCTGTCTCCCCCATCCACAGGTGTGGAGCGACAAACAGCTGAGGAGAAGGCCTTTGGGGACTTTATGATCAACAGGCCAGATACCCCCTATGGCATGATGAACTTCACCTATGAGCCCCAGGACTTTGATCGGCTGGTGGCCCTGAGCCGGTACAATGTTCTGAATAACATGGAGACCTTGAGGTGCGCCCTCCAAATGGCTCTGGACCGGCAGAAGGCTCGGGAGAGGATTGGGGGCTGACCAAGGCAGGACACAGAGGACTGTGACCCAGAGGAGACACCCTGCTCAAGGCCAGGGCGTGTAGACGGAGGAGCAATGGGAACTCTGTGCGGGGTCTGCTGCCCTTCTCTCTAGGACCTGCCTCAAGGTGCCCCAGACCCTGGAAAGCTCTTGCACAATTGCAGCTTGGACTTGCGGCAGCGGCCTCCTCTTGGAGAAGATGGGGCAGTAGATCTCTCCAGGGGATCTTGGGGAATCGAGGACAGAAGACAGCAGCACTCATTTCACAGCCAGGTGTGGAGAGAATCAGGTACACCACAGGGCCCACCCCAGGCACAGAAGGACCTCAGAGGGCCCAGGTCCTCAGACCCACACAGAACAGGGGCTGAGGGTGCCGAGATGCCAGCTGTCCTCCTCATACCAAGATGGAAAACAGAGACCAATCCACCCATACTTCCTGCAGAATGGCCCAAGCCCCAATCCCACCTCAAGCTCCTGGATGCACTGCTGTCAAGAACAAGAACAAGGTGCTGGGTGGGTGACTCCATCGTCCTAACCCTCCTTCTGCTTTCTGGCCTCCTCATGCCTCCTCCCAGATCACCCTTTTCTTCCCAGCATCCTAAAGCCTGTGGGGTGCTCCAGGTGGGAGATGTGAAATGTCCCCCTGCCAATCACCCATGCTTCAACCTTTGAGTATGTGCCACATTCTCTGGTCATGTGCATGGTGGCCACGTTATGCAGATATAGTCTCACCATTCCCAGGAGCTAAATGGGTGTGTCCAGAAGGGGCATCTGTTCATCGGGCGAGAGTGGATGTATTCCTGTATGTGGGGCAGGGGCTGTGCTAGTTCCGGGGGGTGGGTAGGTGGCAAGGCCTGGGTAGGGCACAGGAAGCCTCGCCTGGGCTCCTGCCTCTTTCCCAGATGCATCACTGGCCTGGGCAAGTCTTGTTTGTTGCTCTCCCTCTTTCCCATTCCCCTGACCTGCCAGGAACTCTTCAAATATCTAGAACCTCCCTTGTGGGCAGCACTAAGATCTGTGAAGAGGAGATCCCTTTCCAGCCAGGCCCTCTCCATCTGGCTGTGGCCTCTGCAGCATATGCCCCAGTGCTAAGCCACCTGGGACCCTGCAGCGGCACTTGAGCCCCTGTGCCACCTTCTCTGCACTCTCACACAAACATGCTGTCAGGGACCACAGCCACAGTCCCACTTCAGTCAGGGATACCAGTGCTGGGAAGCCTCACCTGTGCGGAGTCTGGGAAGAAGGTGCTAGTTCTGGCTCCTGGGTGGGGGAAGGGTGACCAGAGCCCAGCCTCTGTCTTGGCCTGGCCTGGTCTGGGACTCACAGGCATCCAGCTGGCATGAGCTGTGAGGACGGGGGGAGCAGTGCTTTGGGCTGGCGGCATCTCAGTTCTCCCCGCCACCTCCTCACTATGGCTGCCTGTCACAGGCCACGGCCCCTCCTCTGGGCTCAGCAGTGAGGGATTTATCTGGGAGTTGATCTGGCTCCTGCTGCGGCCACTGTCATCAACACCGCTGTGCCTGCCGTCATCAATAACTTGTTAGTAGAATGTTCATAGGGTTCACAGCTTAGAACTGCACAGCCTTCACAACTTAGAATCTGCTGTGTTTCCTCAGTGCCTCATAGAGCTTCAGGCTGTCTCTGGCTCCTAGAAAGTCAATCTACTGACGGCGAGGATTTTCATCTGTTTTGTTCATTGCTGTATCCTCAGTGCCCAAAGCAGCGGCTAATACATGGTAGCTGCTCAGTAAATATTTGATAAATGAATGGGAACTTACATTCTTTTTTTTTTTTTTTTGAGATGGAGTCTTGCTCTGTCACCCAGGCTAGAGTGCAGTGGCTCAACCTTGGCTCATCACAACCTCCACCCCCTGGGTTCAAGCGATTCTCCTGCCTGAGCCTCCCAATTAGCAGGGATTACAGGCACACATCACCATGTCCAGCTAATTTTCTGTATTTTTAGTAGAGATGGGGTTTCACCATGTTTGCCAGGCTGGACTTGAACTAACCTCATGATCCGCCCGCCTTGGCCTCCCAAAATGCTGGAATTACAGGCATGAGCCACTGCACCCAGCGGGAACCTACATTCTAAGAGATGAATCATCACTCACCAACCACAAAAAAGTGTGCAGTGCTTTCATGATTCTTAACCCTTTTGGACATTTTGAAAAGCTAATGTAAACCACAGAGCCTCTTCCAAGAAAAAGGCACACACACATGGCAATTTGCTTACAACAGGGTCTCTGCTTTAGCTATGTGATCCCCAACTCCAGGAATGTAAAGGCCAGTGTCTGTCCCCGCAGGCCAGCAAGGCTTGTAAAGGAGGCAAACGTGGGCTTGTGCAGAGCGGTTGGGGACCTTCTCTCACATACAAGTGTTGAACAATGGCGTTTGTGCTCAGATCAGACTTGGGAGGACACTGGGACAAGATGGGATGGCAGGGAGCAGGAGGTTGGGCTAGGCTGTGGCCCAGATGTTGGCCAGAGGTTCAGGGAGGACCTCAGCTGGGGATGAGGAGGCACCCTCAGGACTGAATCTGGGAGCCTCGCAGAATGAGGAGCCAGGGGAGGGAACAAAGATAACCCGGCCAGTTTGATGCCTACTTCTCAGTGAGGAGGGATCTCAGTCTTTACCTTATTCCCAACCCTTGTCTAAGATGGCTGGAAATAAGCTTCAAGGTCCTCAAGGTGACAGAGTTGGAGGGATCTGTCCAGAAAAACAAGATTTCTCTTGAAGCTGGGTAGAAACACAGGAGTGGGGACATCATCCATCAACTTGTCAGAGCTCCTCATGAAGCAAGGGAAGAAAAAGGGGGCCACATGCCTGACACATATGGCTGCACAGGTTGTGCACTGCACAATGTCAGGTGATGCTATTCACAAGAACTGATGATGTGAATTTGTCTCTTGGAGTTGTGTGACCTAGCAGCCCTGGGACCACAGCTCCAACTGAGGATGAGGACAGAGGCTGGTTGTAGTATCAGGTCCCCTGGCTGCTTCAGTGCATCTCTGGGCATTCACAGGAATCTCCTGCAGAAAATAAAAATTGTAAAGCAAGTATCCCTTCCATTCCTTGGATGGTGCAGCACTGGGAGAGGGGCCTCAGATACTGGGAGGTGGCTGGTGGGCATGGGTAACCCCCACCTTCTCTGAGCCCAGGCCATGCAGCTAAGATTGCTCAGTTGGTGGTGGTAATCAGCTGAGGGTTTAAATGAAATTTCCTTCATTTCAGATGGAACCATTCTTGCAGGGGAGAAAAGCAGGGCACCCTGCATAACCCTGTAGAAATCTCTTTTTCCCTAGAACCTCTGTTCTGTAAAAATCCACAGGGACACCCAACGAACAGGGCAGGGAGTCCTGGAATTTACTCCATGCAGGATATAGGAGTCTGTATGGGGCTGTCCTGGGATCCACAGAGGCTGTTTGCCACTAGAGATCAGGGCTGGGAACTGATGTTTTTCCTATTAGGAAAGCTGAGGCACAGGAAATACTAAGCAGTCAAGGACTCACTATGTTAGAAAGCCAGTTACTTTAGTAAGATTTTAGTCTTGGTTCTGAAAAAAATGTACAGATGCTTCTCGACTTATAACGGGGTTACATCCTAATAAACCCATCGGAAAGTCAAAAAATTTTAAGTCAAACCATCATTGAGTTGGGGATCATCTGTATAAATATGTAATAAGGGCCATTTTTTAAAAGTCTAACTACCAGCTCTAGGTGGGAAGCTTTGGCAAAGTAAGTGGAAAAAGGAGGCAAGGTTGGGGAGAGAGGAAAAGACAGAGGGGAAGAAGATATGAGTAAGGAAGAGAAGCGATGGGGAGCTACACAGAGAGGGGCCACCTGGGGGGTGGGGGCGGGATGTGCTCTTGAGAGAGGCTCTGGCTGATTTACTGGCATTCACAATTCTTCTGTGGCTCTTATCCTTTGGCCCCAGAGTAATGGATCTCACCTGAGCTGCACATTGAATTCACCTGGGGATCTTTAAAATGACTGATGCCTATCGTGGCTCTGCTTGGTCTACTGAAGGGTATCTTTCTGGTCCCACTTTCCCCACTGGGCTCCTCTGGACCATGGTGGCCGACGCTTCCACAGGAGGGTCCAGGTGGCCCTTACCTGTGCTTCGTCTAGTTCAGGTTGGTACCACTGAAGCCCCTTCTTGCTTTTCCTGCCTCCCTCTGGCCTCAGTGCTTCTCCCGTCCTTGCCCTCCCACCTTCTCCGCTCCCTGAAAACTGCCAGAATTTCCTTGAGGCACCTCAAGGCGTCTAAGGGCCTGTAGATTTTTAGTTCCATCTTGGGTACAAGGAAATGCTGAGCCCAGGTCTCCTTTCACTCCCCATCCTCCACCTCTCCATTTATTTTACCGTGACTGGATTTCAAACACATCGTCCTCTTCAGGGTTTCAGAGCAAGTCGTGAGTCTTGAGACACACTTATTTTTGGTTTGCCATGCTTTTTCTTTCTCCTCCCCTTTCCTGCTTTCTGGTTTGATTTTTTTCTTTTCCACTATCTGCCGGTTTGATTGTTATGCATCTTATTTCCACCATTCTAATGGTTCCTCTTGTCAATTTCATTGACATACCATTTATATGCAATAGCACACGTTCACTCTAAGTGCACAGTAAGTGTACAAGACAGTAAGTGGACAGTTAAATGAATTCTGATAAATTTATGTACATGTGTAACTACCACCACAGTCACGATATGGAACATTTTCATTACCCCAAAACATTACTTGCATTCTGTCCCAGGCAATTTCCCCACTCCTGGCCCCAGGTGACTACTGATCGGGTTTCTCCCACAATGGATTTGTCTTTTCCAGAGTTGCATACAAATGGAACTATATAATTAAAAAATTGTTACTTTGAACCACTTAAAATGTTTTTTGACTTACAATTTGTTGACTTTTTTATTTACTGTGTCGAGCTTTTCTCAACCTGTTCTGCATTTGCGAGTCATCTCTGTTGCTGGGTCTGTAGTTCATTCCTTAGTATTACTCACTAGGATTTATGTGGATATCCCACAATGTTTACCCATTCCCCTGCTGATGGAAATTTGGTTTATTTCCAAATGTAGCTCTCATTAAAGTCTTACTACTTAAACATTTATTTATTTATTTATTTATTATTTTGAGACAGAGTCTCGCTCTGTTGCTCAGGCTGGAGTGCAGTGGCATAATCTCTGCTCACCGCAATCTCTGCCTCCCAGGTTCAAGTGATTCTCCTGCCTCAGCCTCCCAAGTAGCTGGGATTACAGGCGTGTGCCACCAGGCCTAGCTGATTTTTGTATTTTTAGTACAGACGGGGTTTCACCATGATGGCCAGGCTGGTCTCGAACTCCTGATCTCAGGTGATCCACCCACCTCGGCCTCCCAAAGTGCTGGTATTACAGGCATGAGCCACTGTGCCTGGCTGAACTGCGGAGTTAAAAATGTGCAATTCCAGCCTGGGAGAGCTGAAGGCACGATACATCAACCCATGAGAGCTTCTGCATGAACGGAGCCCAGCAGGCACAGCAGCATAGTAACCCTATACTGCTAGCTCTAGAGGGGCAGGGCTGCCCTAGGTTTTGGGGACTCAACCCTTCCAATGTGTTCAGGTAGCAGCGCAGGAAATAAAAGATTATTCTGAAGTCTTATGATTTAATTTGTCTGCCTTGCTGGGTTTTGGACTTACTTTGGACCCGTCACTTCTTTCTTTTGGCCTATTTCTCCTTTTTGAAATGAAATGTCTGCTGGAAATGGTGGCTTATGCTTGTAACGCCAGCAATTTGGAAGGCTGAGGTGGTTGGATCCCCTGAGGTCAGGAGTTCGCGACCAGCCTGGCCAACATGGTAAAACCTCATCTCTACTAACAATACAAAAAATTAGCTGGGTGTGGTGGCGGGCACCTGTAATCTCAGCTGCTTGGGAGAATTGCTTGAACCCAGGAGGTAGAGGTTGCAGTGAACCAAGATCGCGCCATTGCACTCCAACCTGGACAACAAGAGTGAAACACTGTTTCCAAAAAAGAGAAAGGAAGCATCTACCCTATATCTGCCTTACCATTGTATTTTGGAAGCACATCACTTTATTTTTATTATTATTTCACAGGCTCACGGCTGGAGGAAAATTTGCCTCAGGATGAGTTGTGCTGTGGGTCTTACCCATATCTGATTTAGATGAGACTCTGAACTTTAAACTTTTGCGTTGGTCCTGAAACAAGTTAAGACTTTTGAAGCTGTTGGGATGTAATTAATGTATTTTGCATGTGAGGACATGAATTTGGGTAGTTAGGGGCAGAATGCTATGGTCTGAATGTATCCCCCAAAGCTCATGGGTTGGAAACGTAATCCCCAATACAACAATGTGGAGAGGTGGGACCTTTAAGAGGTGATTAGGTCACGAAGACTCTGCTTTAATGCAATTATGCAGTTATTGTGGGAGTGGGGTTGGTTCATTATTACACAAGTGGATTCCTTATGAAGGATGAGTTTGGCCCCCTTCCTGCTTTCTGTCACCATGTGATACTTTTTGCCATTGTTCAACAGAGCAAGAGGGCCTTCACCAGATGTAGCCCCGTACTTGGACTTCCCAATCTCCAGAACAGATAAATCTCTGTTCATGATAAATTACCTGTTACAGCAGCACTGAATGAAGACAAGTGCCTCTGAATGATTCACCCTGGAGAGAAGACACTGGTTTAAACTGCAGATTTTTGAGTGTTTCCCAGCGCTCTGAATCTAAATCCCTAAATGTCTAAATCTCTGGTTATCTAATTTTTAACACCTTTCCTGGTG
>NW_016107894.1:139162-143655 GCF_001604975.1 Cebus imitator | reverse complement strand
AGATCACTCTGCTGGTGGGAATCACATATGAAACAAAGCCCAAGAATCTACATTTACTTATTTATTTTTTAATTTTTTATGTTTTTTCTGCTTTTTTTGAGATGGAGTCTCAGTCTGTTGCCCAGGCTTGAGTGCATTGGTATGATCTCGGCTCATTTTAACCTCCGCTTCTTGGGTTCAAGCAATTCTCTGGCCTTAAGACTCCTGAGTAGTTGTGATTACAGGGTGCCTGTCACCATGCCCAGCTAATTTTTGTACTTTTAGTAGAGACCAGTTTCACCATGTTGGCCAGACTGGTCTCGAGCTCCTGACCTCAGGTGATCCCCCACCTCAGCCTCCCAAAGTTCTGGTATTAGAGGTGTGAGCCGCCACACACTGCCAAGAATCTACATTTAAATGCAGTTGTTAAATGTTCTTCAAAGTAACTACACACATTTATCTATTTTGTGGAATTACTGGAATATAGATCAGTTAAATTTTGGATAGCTTTAACCCAATATGATAATTTTAGGTTTTGAATGGCAGTTTATTTTAAGCCATTGCTTCTAGAAGAATTTAATCTGATCCAGTGTTGGATTTTTCTTTCACTCATAGAGACAAGAATAAAGATAATAGCTATAGCATTTATCGAGCACTATGTGCCCACCACTTGATCCTTGTCAAACCCTCTGAGGCATAGACCACTGTACTACTGCCATCCCCGTTTTATGGAGAAGATACTGAGGCAAAGGGGGGTTAAGTACCTTGCTAGGCACGGGCAGCTATTAATACAGTAAAGCTGGGGTCCCGAACCATCCTTGTAACCAATGTGACACTGTGTCTCTGGACTCCAGACCAATTTCTCTGATGCTCAAAATTTGCCTGCATTAAATGCACTTTTGTGAAATATATTTCTTTTATTTCTTTTTTGAGATGGAGTTTCACTCTGTCTCCCAGGCTGGAGTGCAGTGGCGCAATCTCAGCTCACTGCAACCTCCGCCTCCTAGGTTCAAGCAATTCTCCTGCCTCAGTCTCCTGAGTAGCTGCGATTACAGGCGGCCATCATGACTCCTGGCTAATTTTTGTATTTTTAGTAGAGACAGGGTTTCACCATGTTGGCCAAGCTGGTCTTGAACTCCTGACCTCAGGTGATCTGCCCGCTTTAGCCTCCCAAAATGCTCAATTACAGGCATGAGCCACCATACCTGGCCAAAATATATTTCTTATATGAAAGAGAAAAATTTCATTGTGCTGTGTTCTATTCATGGCTAAAAGTTTCCTAAAATGGATTTTGTTCTTTTCTCTTCTTCTTCCTCTTCTCTAGAGCAACTAGAACAAAATAGCATTGTTCTTTTTTTTTTTTTTTAATTTAATTCCATTTATAAGAAGTTTCCAGAACTGGCAAATCCATCAAGACCCAAAGTAGATTTGTAGTTGCACGGGGCTGGAGAGAGGAATGGGGAGAGACTGCTGATGGGTACAGGATCTCCTTTGGGGGTGGAAAAATATTCTAATTTACACGGTGGTGATAGTTTCACAACTCTTAAATATACTGAAATCCATTCAGTTCTGTTGTTTAAAAGGGTGTATTTTATGGTATGTGAATTGTATCTCAAAAAGACTTCACATTCTCTCTGTCTGCATTTCTTGTAGAGTGAGGCACTGCTGATTGTTCTTTCTCTTGGCTAATGCAGGAATCAGCAAATTTCTGTAAAGGGCCAGGTAATAAACCCATTAGGCTTTGCAGGCAATACATCTCTCAGCTCTCAGTTTTGTAATTGTAGTGCAAAAGCAGCCATAGACAATCTGTAAGTGACTAGGTGTGGTTGCGTTCCAATAAAACTTTATATATGAGTGCCAAAATTTCAATTTCACATTGTGTTCATGTGTCACCAAATAGCATTTTCATTGTCTTGTCCAACCGTGTAAAAATGTAAAAACCACTCTCAGCTTATGGCCTACAAAAAGCAGGTGGTCAGAAAGATTTGGCCTACAGGCTAGTAGTTTGCCAACCTCTGTGCTGTTGCTCCAAAAAGCTTTAAATACATGTTAGCAACTTCATTAGAAGAGGTATTATTCTTGTCCCTATTTCAAAGATGAGGCAGTTTAAAATTCCAGAGGCTGAGGCAAGTCCCCCAGATGTTGGTTGTCAGGGCTGGGCCTTGACTCTCTTGAGTTCCAGAACCTGTGCCAAAGTAACCACCATCTACCTGTCTGACCCATCTGGGTCAGTCAAGGCAGCCCAGACCCTCCAAACTGTGCAGGTCACTGCTTAGTTCTCGGACTTGGCCTCTGTGCCTGCCTGTTGCCATTCATTATCCTGCATCTTCCATTAATTCTGGGATGCCCACTTCCTTCACTCCCTTCTAGTACGCTTTTCTATACTGCTGAGCCAATACCCACATTAAGCTGGGAAAAAAACAAATCCGCCACCTTGCCTCACTTTCAGACTTTCCTTGTGACTCACTCCTTCTGGGAAGGCAATGCCTCCGCTAACTTTCGACCCTAAATCCAGCTGCAACAGAGTCCGCCTTGCTGGCTGCTGGGCTTTGCCTTTATCATCTGTCTTTAGGGAGGCAGATTAGCTGTGCATCATTTCAACCCTCTGCAGTAACAATTTTTTTTAGAGCCTCTTTGTTTCATTTAGTACCAGGTCCTTGGTTAGGACTTTCAAGGAAGTTAAAACCCCAGTGGCACCTTTTATTTAGGGATTGCTCGCTCGCTTGCCCTCAGTCCTCTGTTTGCCTTTCCCACCTCCACCTGACATCCTGGGACACTTGGCAGACCTTCCCTCCATGGCTCAGGTAGGTAGGAGGCAGTCAGCAGGGGAGGTAATCTCCCTCACTTCTGCATCTCTGCGTGGCTATCATTGCTACTATTCTGCACATGTGTTGCCACTGGGGAAAATGGGACACAATATAGAGGGTGTCTTCTCCCACCGCACTCTGTGGGAGTGTGGAGAACTGACACCAAACCTTCATCATGTTGGGTTTGCATCATGGCACATTGAGAATGTCTTCAGTGGGACTGTGGATACTATGGAACCTTTTCCACAGAGTGCTTTGTAATGCCTCTGCTAGGATCTAGTTCATTTCTCAAACACCCATACATTTTTGCCCTTCATATGCAAGGATTTTATTCTGGAAGGTGTATTATGTGTGCTTTTCCAAGACAGAGCAACAAATACAAAAAAAAAGAAAGAAAGAAAGAAAGAAAAAGACCTGGTTTAGAAGTGTTTAAGTGATAAATGCAAGCTCTTTATGACTTATAATGTGGTTAAGAGTCCTTCAACTTAAGTACGGTCTCCATTCCTAGTAATTTGGACTGCGTGAAGTACTAAAATTCAGAGTCTGGGAGAAGATGACCCTGCCAGTCACTGACCAGGGTGACTGGGTGTGGAGGTGAAGCAATGGACCCTCTGAGCATTTGGGTAGGGGATGTTTAGGATAGGCAAATTGCATTGTTCTGCAATTCCCGGGTCACAAATGAATTATTGAGAATCCAGAAACAACTTCTTTGGCCTAAAATACTTAAAAAATATTACTTGTAGGAATTCTTTGGTTGTAAGGAATGGAGAGGAATTCTTTGGGATGTTTTAGAGTTGTATCTTGGAATCCATGGTGAAAGTGAAAACTGGAATCCTTCAGGATGTGAGGCACCTTTTCTCTGTGTCCCTCTTCTTTTGTCTCATTGTATTTTGACTGTAATAGCATTGTTCTTAACCCAAAGAGGCCTCTTCTAAAAATTTCTATATCAGCTAAACTAATTATATTAGAAAATATCACCAACTAAATAAATAAAACAAGGTTAAGCTTTTTGCTCATTATTTTTGAATAATTTATTCCTGGGCTCCCTACGATTTATTGAGGAATTGCAAGATACTGGAAAGTCTCTAATTAGGGAGTTTTAGAATAAACAGAAGTACAAACATTCATAGGAGTTAGATTTGAAGACAACTGCTTTTAACATACAGACCCACCAGGAAGTTAGCATCTTGGTGGGAGTTATTTACTATATGTTTTAGTTTGAACAGAGAACATGCACTCTGAGGATCTCAAAAGTGTTCTTATCCTTGTATAGTGAAGGAAATGTATGCAAGGCAAAGTGAATGTGGTATGCAGGGAGATCCAGGCACAGCTGCTGTTTGGCTTTGCTATTGGCTGCCATGTGGACTGTGGGCAAATGAACTCACCACTCTGTGAATGGCCCTTAGATAGGAAATCCTAAAAAGATCCCAGGACTTACAGCAGTCACACAGGAGATTGAGTCTTCAAGGGAACACAGTGCTGGAGAACACAGAGACACTTAGGTTAGCTAAAGAAGATGAAACATGAGGGTGGGCACAATGCTTCATACCTGTAATCTCAACACTTTGGGAGGCCAAGGCAGAAGGATCACTTGAGCCCTGGAGGCTGAGACTGGCCTGAGCGACATAGTGAAACCCCCATCTCTATAAAATAAAAAGAAACCAATCGGGCCAGGTGCGGTGGCTCATGCCTGTAACCCCAGCACTT
>NW_016107894.1:134000-138235 GCF_001604975.1 Cebus imitator | reverse complement strand
AGAAGAAGAAATTGTTTTTGAGTGGCCATGAAGAGTAGGAAGAAAACCCAACCTACCTCTTGCTGGGGAAAACGTTGATTAAGGCAGAGAAGGTCTTCCGAGAGAGACTAGGTTTGGTGAGCAAGAGATTCGAAAAGCTAAAAGGAAAGGAATATATTGAAGTTACTCTTACTGTGTAACATATAACCCCAAAACTTTGGGCGCTTAAAATAACAACATGGTTTTTTTTCATGGTCTGGGAATTGACTGGGTTCAGGTAGGTGATTTTCACTTGGGGTCTCTTACTTATGCTGTTGCTGTGGCTGGGGCTGGAGTCATCACGAAGCCTTCTGCAGTCTCATGTCTGGCAACTGATGTTGACTGTCATCTGAAACCTGTGTTGGGACTGTTGATTGGAAGATCAAAATGTGGCCTCTCCCTGTGATCTGGGCTTCCACACAGCATGGCAACTGGGTGAAAGAGCAAGTATCCCAGGAAGACCACAGACGAATGGTGTCACCTTTTATGATATACCTTGAATCACTTGTGCCAGTCACAGACCTTCTCAAATTCAAAGGGAAGGAGCACAGACCTGATCTCATCATGGAGCAATGTTAAGGTCATGTTTGAAGAAGCACATGCTATTATTATTGTTGTTATTATTATTAAGAGGGAATCTTGGGGCCAGGTGCAGTAGCTCATCCCTGTAATCTCAGCACTTTGGGAGGCCGTGACAGGCAGATCACCTGAGGTCAGGAGTTCAAGGCCAGCCTGACCAACATGGAGAAACCCCATCTCTACTAAAAATACAAAATTAGCCGAGCTTGGTGACGCATGCCTGTAATCCCAGCTACTTGGGAGGCTGAGGCAGGAGAATCACTTGAAACTGAGAGGCAGAGGTTTTGGTGAGCTAAGATCATGGCACTGCACTCCAGCCTAGGCAACAAGAGTGAAACTCTGCCTCAAAACAAACAAAGAAACAAACAAACAAAAGAAACAGGGAGTTTTGCTCTGTCACCCAGGTTGGAGTGCAGTGGTACAATCTTGACTCACTGCAACTTTTGCCTCCCAAGTTCAAGCAATTCTCCTGCTTCGAGTAGCTGGGATTACAGGCGCGTGCCACCATGCCCAGCTAATTTTTGTACTTTCAGTATAGATGGAGTTTCACCATGTTGGCCAGACTGGTCTCAAACTCTTGACCTCAGGTGATCTGCCCGCCTATGCCCCCCAAAGTGCTGGGATTACAGGTGTGAGCCATTGTAGCCAGCACATGCTATTAGTAAAAAGTCAGAAAACAGCCAGATGTGGTGGTTCGCACCTGTAACCCTGTACTTTGGGAGGCCAAGGTGGGCCGATCATTTGGGTCAGGACTTTGAGACCAACCTGGGCAACATAATGAGACCCCCCCATCTCTATAAAAATTAAAAATTAAAAGTCAGAAAACAACAGATAGTGGCAAGGATGCAGAGAAAAGGGAATGCTTATACATTGTTGGTGGGAATGTAAATTAGTACAATCATTAGGGAAAACAGTATGGAGACTTCTCACAGAACTAAAAATATAATTCCACCAGCAATCTCACTACTGGGTATCTACCCAAAGGGAAATAAATCAATATATCAAAAAGTGCCTGTACATATGTTTATCACAGCACTGTTCATAGTAGCAAAGATATGGAATCAACCTAAGTGTCCCTCAACAGATGACTGGATAAAGAAAATGTGGTACATATACACCGTGGAACATGACTCAGCCACAAAAAGAATGAAATCGTGCCTTTTCCAGCAGTGTGGATAGAACCGGAGGACATATCCTCAGTGAAATAACTCAGAAACAAAGTCAAATACTGACGGTTCACATGCCCGGGAGTTAAACAATAGGTACACAGGAGGAAAAATATGAAGGCTCCAAAAGATGGGAGGAGGGCGAGGGGTGAATATTGTCCTATTGAGTACAATGTTCACTATTTGGTCATGGCTACACTCAAAGTCCAGACCTTAGCGCTCCACAATAAGAAAACCTGTACTTGTACCTGCTAAATAGATCAAAAAATTTTTCGGTTTTATTTATTAAAAAATTCAACTGGCCAGGTGGAGTGGCTCACGCCTGTAATCCCAACACTTTGGGAGGTGAAGGCAGGTGAATCAACTGAGATTGGGAGTTTGAGACAAACCTGACAATATGGCAAGAACTTTTCTTTACAAAAAATACAAAAATTAGCCAGCCTGTGGTGATATGCACCTGTACGCCCAGCTACTTGTGAGGCTGAAGCAGGAGAATCGCTTGAACCCAGGAGGCAGAGGTTATAGTGAGCTGAGATGGCGTCATTGCATTCCAGCCTGGATGACAGAGTGAGAGTCCATCTCGGGGGGGCGGAAAAATTAACTTTTGGCTGAGTATGGTGGCTCATGCCTGTAATCCCAGCACTTTGGGAGGCTGAGGCAGGCAGATCACTTGAGGTCAGGAGTTTCAGACCAGCCTGTCCAACAAGGTGAAACCTTGTTTCCACTAAAAATACAAAAATTAGCTAAGCATGGTGTTGCACACCTATAATCCCAGCTATTCAGGAGACTGAGGCAGAAGAATCACTTGAATCCAGGAGGCAGAGGTTGCAGTGAGCCGAGACTATGTGACTGCATTGCAGCCTGGGTGACAGAGCAAGATTCTGTCTCAAAAAGAAAACAAAAATTCAACTTTTATTTTATTATTATTTTTGAGACAGGGTCTCACTCTGTCACCCAGGCTGGAGCGCAGTGGTGTGATCATGGCTCACTGTAAACTTGACTTCTTCGGCTCAAGCAATCCTCACCTCAGCCTGCCAAGTAGCTGGGACTACAGGGACACACCACTATGCCTGGCTAATCTTTTTTTTTTTTTTTTTTTTTTTTTTTTTCGGAGTTTTGCTCGTTACCCAGGCTGGAGGGCAATGGCGTGATCTCGGCTCACCGCAACCTCCGCCTCCTGGGTTCAGGCAATTCTCCTGCCTCAGCCTCCTGAGTAGCTGGGATTACAGGCACGCGCCACCATGCCCAGCTAATTTTTTGTATTTTTAGTAGAGACGGGGTTTCACCATTTTGACCAGGATGGTCTCGATCTCTTGACCTCGTGATCCACCCGCCTCGGCCTCCCAAAGTGCTGGGATTACAGGCGTGAGCCACCGTGCCCGGCCTTTTATTTTTATTTTTATTTTTTGAGATGAAGTTTCACTCTTGTTGTCCAGACTGGAGTACAATGGCTCGATCTTGGCTCGCTGAAACCTCTGCCTCATGGGTTCAAGCGATTCTGCTGCCTCAGCTTTTCTGAGTAGCTGGGATTACAGCCACGTACCACCATGCCTGGCTAATTTTGTATTTTTATTTTTTGTAGAGATAGGGTCTTGCTATGTTGCCCAGGCTGGTTTATAACTCCTGGCCTCAAGCAATCCTCCCAACATTGGCCCCACAAAGCATTGGAATTACAGGCATGAGTCACTGTGCTCCACCACAAAACACTCTTTTTTTTTAAAGATGGAGTTTTGCCTCTTGTTGCCCAGGCTGGAGTGCAGTGGCACAATCTTTATTCACTGAAAATTCTGCCTCCCGGGTTCAAGCAATTTTCCTGCCTCAGCCCCTTGAGGGCTGGGATTATAGGCAGGCACAACCATGCCTGGCTAATTTCATAATTTTTAATAGAGATGGGGTTTCTCCATGTTAGTCAGGCTGGTCTTGAACTCTGTCACCAGGTGATCTGCCTGCCTTGGTCTCCCAAAGTGCTGGGATTACAGGCATGAACCACCATGCCCAGTCTACAAAACATTCTTTTAAAAGTTTTCATCTTTTTTTTTCTGGAGTGGTGAAATAATCTCTGTGGTGAGGACTTCCTTTTTATTTGGGAAAATATATTTGCTGTGGGCCTATTTTTTGTGAAAAGATACTAATAGCTAACATTTTTTGAGTGTCCATTGATTCATTCCTTCAAAATATATATACTGGAACAGGCATGGTGGCTCATGCCTATGATCCCAGCACTTTGAGAGGCTGGGGCAGGTGGATCACTTGAGATTAGGGGTTCGAGATAAGCCTGGTCAACTTGGTGAAACCCCACTTCTACTAAAAATACAAAAATTAGTCAAGTGTGGTGGTGCGTGCCTGTAGTCCTAGCTACTTGGGAGGCTGAGGCAGGAGAATCTCTTGAGCCTGGGAGGCAGAGGTTGCAGTGAGCCAAGGTTGTGCCACTGCACTGCAGCCTGGGTGACAGAGCAAGACTCTGTCTCAAAA
>NW_016107894.1:130107-133855 GCF_001604975.1 Cebus imitator | reverse complement strand
AAAAAAAAAAAAAAAAAGAGAGAGAGCCTACTGCAAGAGGTCTGGCTGGCCAAGACACTCCATCTGCTAGACACCTGGGCCCACCACAGGCTTCATGCTGAGGCATGCTCTTCCCAGGCTGCACCAGCCAATGACTCTGCGTGCCATGGATTCCAGATTCAGACCATTCCTGCCTTACGAACAGCTCCTATGTGGACAGTCTGCTCTGGGCTCTCTGCAGAGCTCTCAAACAGTTGTCAGACTTGCATTGTGGTCAGTACACTCTCCATGAATATTCGTTTTGTTTATTTAATTTAATTTTAATTTTAATTTTAGATAGGATTTGGAGTGCAATGGCTCGATCATGGCTCACTGCAGCCTCCACCTCCTGGGCTCAAGCAATCCTCCCACCTCGGCCCCCTGAGTAGCTAGGACTACAGATACATACCACTATACCCAGCTAATAATTTTATTTTTTTGTAGAGACAGGGTCTTGCCATGTTGCCTAGGCTGGTCTTGAACTCCTGGCCTCAAGCGATCCTCCTGCTTTGGCTTCTGAAAGTGCTGGGATTATAGGCATGAGCCATGGTGTCCATCCATGCCTTTTTAAAATTTATTTTATTATTATTTTTAATTTTTATGATTTTTTCTTTGAGACAGAGTCTCGCTCATTCTGTCACCCAGGCTGGAGTGCAGTGGTGTGATCTCAGGTCACGGCAAACTCCCCCTCCTGAGTTCAAGCGATTCTCCTGTCTCAGCCTCCCAAGTAGCTGGGATTACAGGCACCCACCACCACGCCAGGCTAATTTTTGTATTTTTAGTAGAGATGGGATTACGCCATGTTGTCCAGGCTGGTCTCAAAGTCTGTACCTCAGGTGATCTGCCTACCTTGGACTCCCAAAGTGCTGGGATTACAGGCGTGAGCCACCTCACCCGGCCCATCCATGCTTATTCTTGCTTCCACTTTCCTTTTTTCTTCACAGGCTTTATTTTTCCTGTCAATCTCTTGCACATCAAATTTCACCTTGGCATCTGCTTCTTGTGTTATGGAACCGAACTGGGATCAGCTCACCTGGTTCCTCCTTTGTTTATTGTTCTCTCGTGGCACAATGGCTACCGGGAGTACCCTTCCTGCAGTCCAGGAAGAAAAAAATTGTATTGCTGAAAGAGCCTTTGTCTCAGTGCTAATTTTTCTTTGCGGTACCGAGCATCTATTTCCAACACTACCCTAGACCAGGAGTTGGAGACTAGCCTGGGCAATATTGCAAAACACCATCTGTATGAAATTTAAGAAAATTAGTCAAGCATGGTGGTGCAGACCTGCAGCTGGGATTACGGGGACGCGCCACCACGCCCAGCTCATTAGTAGAGACAGGGTTTCACCATGTTCGTCAGGCTGGTCTCGGCATCCAGAACGCCGGCTAATCCAGCCTCTCTGGCGCTTGCGCGCCCCGTCCCCTCCTTCCGCGCTTGCGCGACCCTTCCCCGCTCCCGCTGCCTCACTCCTTTCCCCAGAGTTCGGCGGCGGGCTTGTAGGGACCGGTCCTGGAGCAAGCGACCGAGCCACTGGGGCGCTGGCTGGTAGTCGGGGGCAGCAGCGGCGGCGCGGGAGAAGGAGCTGGACCCCGAGCACCGGGCCCTCTTCAACCTGGGGCCCTGGGTGAAGTGCTCTACCGCCCTTGCCTCCAGGTATCTGGCTGGGGAGTGGGCTGGGAGCAGCCGCGCGGCGGCGAGGGTGGGGGCTGGGACTGGGGAGCGCTATGCGGGAGCTCGAGCTTGGGTCGGCGGGGATCGGGCCGCGGGGGGAACAGACGGGGCCGGGCGGGGGGCGGCGGCTGGGCGCTCCTGCCCCAGGAGCGGCCCGAGCCCAGGCTGCGCGGCGAAGGTGGCGGGGGCTCGAGGTCGCAAGGGAGGGATTAGGTGATAGAATGCAGTTGGGAGGCTGGGGCAGTCGGGGTGCGGTCGGGCAGGCTGGGGGCCGCGCTGGGCTGGAGTGCAAGGGTCTGAAGAGGGTGGATCCCAGCCGGCCTGATAGGTTTCCTGGTTCTCGGGAGGCGGGCCGGGGGTGTGGGACCCTGTTCGCCGCACCCGCGAGGCCAGCGGTCATCTCTTGTCCCCCATCGCTGCAGCCGAGGCTTCGGGGCCGGCGCCGACTCAGAGTCTTCCTGGTGCTAGGACAGGTGTTTCTGTGGTCAAGCCTCTGTGTACTCCAGCGCTAGTAACAATTTGCAGACTTCCTGGGACGGTGACATTTGCGGGCAAACACAAATTTGACCCTACTCTGGAAGAAGATACGGGCACTTAACATATCTGATTTCTTTGATTTCCCCTCGTATATTTCAGTGTGCCAGAAGGAGGAAATGGTGTGAGTTTGGGTCTGAGTTTAAGCTTCATCGGAGGAAAGGACAAGTATCTTATGTGTATGGTGGTGTTTTAGGCATTGGGATGACTTAAACGTTGTTGCTTATTAGTATAATAGGATACCTCCAACAGATTAAACAGGGTTTGCTAAACTTGAGCGATTTGTGTTACTGATCATTTTAGTTTTTTTTTTTTTTAATGTTGTAATTGGTTTGTCTGTTATATTTTATTTTAACGCATTAAATTTAACTAGGCAAGTAACTTTGAAAAAGGGAGGAATTTACATTTTAAAGGTAGCTGCTGTTTTTTTATGTGTTTGTTTTTTGATGGGGGATTAAAAACATAAGTCGAAGGAATGATTTCAGAATTGATAGGTTACGATTTTAATAGCGGCTATGTCTAATATTTAGCTGTTTGTTAACAGTAGTCACATTTAAGCAATTTCTTCCCCTCCTGTTGATTGGTAGATTGGTATGTAGACAGAAATGTATAGCTCACTAGTTTATTTCGACTCACATATTGTTGATTACATGAACAAGGTAGCATTGGAATTTGTCTTGTTATTGGTTACAAATTTCAGGGTGCTGATCTTTCCACTTAGCCGTCTCATGGACCAGATACTCTATGTCATTTGCTCTAAAACTAAAATCCTGTAGCTTTTTACAGGGGAAATGATTGTCACATGGCCAAACGAAACATTTTGAAAATGCATTTAAAATGTAGGTATTAGTTTACGGGGAAAAATACATAGATGTGACAAACAGCTCACATTTGTTGTTGGTGGTTATTCTGAACCAAGTTAATAGGCTGATTAGACTCTCAGATACCCTTTGAGAAACATTGCGTGTCTTTTACGCAAAACTTTTATGTTATTTCCACTTTGGGAAAGGACTTTTAAACTCGTAAGTACCTTCCACCTGAAGTTAGTTGAATGAATAAATATATAAGGAAAACATGATGCAGCAGCACATTTCAAGTGTTTAAGAAACAAGAAGAACTAAAACTAACTTTTGATCCTAGGTTAATATGGAATTTAAGCAGAATTACGATCAATTTTAGATTTTTTTTTTTTGAAACAAGTAGTCTAAATTAAATGGATCTTTTAACACTGGGGCACGGAAGGTGTACTGTATGCTTAAGTTCTTAAAATAGACTTTCTTTAAAAAAAAGAGTTTTGAACAATTTAATAAGCATACACTCTAAATATTCTCATAGTTATATATCCTGCAAAAGCTGCTTGTTTGTGCATCATAAAACATCAAGAAGTATATTAAAAGATATATAAGTGTATGTAAGACTAAAGGTAACTGGATCTCTTTATAGTTTTAAATGTGAATTTAATATGTTGTGACTGACAGTGTTGTTTCAGTGTGTACCTGTGGACATAAAACAGTTTAACTTAGATGTT
>NW_016107894.1:126202-129290 GCF_001604975.1 Cebus imitator | reverse complement strand
ATTCTCATTTCACAATCCCCAAATGTCCTAATCCAAACAGAATAAGGTAGAGGTTAAAGAGAGAATTTTGAGGGGCATGTGTTATCTGTGTGTAAAGTCCCCTATTATTTTGGGGCCATAATGATGCAAAGGGCCAGACTTTTAGATTTCTAGAGAAATATTTTCCCAAAATAAGGAGGCTACAATAGAAATGCTGATTTGTTTATTTTTTTTGAGACAGAGTCTTGCTCTGTCACCAGGCTGGAGTGCAGTGGCATGATCTCAGCTCACTGCAGGCTCTGCCTCCTGTGTTCAAGTGATTCTCCTGTGTCAGCTTCCTGAGTAGCTGGGATTACAGGTACATGCCACCACGCCCAGCCAATTTTTGTATTTTTAGTAGAGACAGAGTTTCACCATGTTGGCCAGGATGATCTCAATCTCTTGACCTCGTGAGCCACTGTGCCTGGCCTGATTTTTTATTTCTACCAGGTACAGTCAATAAAAACAAATATCACACCATTGTCTCCTGTCACCATCATTTCATTTAATAAAAGGATATTTTCATTCTAACAATTGGAAAGAACAGAATTCTCTCACAATAAATTTGTTTTTTATTTTTTTGAGACGGAGTCTTGCTCTTTTGCCACGCTGGAGTGCAGTGGGATGATCAGTCTTGGCTCACCGAAATCTCCACCTCCTTGGATCCAGTGATTCTTCTGCCTCAGCGTCTTGAGCAGCTGGGACTACAGGCGTGCACCACCACGCCCAGCTAATTTTTGTAGGGGATTAGCTGGGGATTTTACCATGTTGGCCAGGATGGTCTCAATCTCTTGACCTTGTGATCTGCCCGCCTCGTCCTGCCAAAGTGCTAGGATTACAGGCATGAGCTGCTGCACCTACCCAGAATAAAAGATCTTTAAATGGAATCATTTAGTTATATTGAAAAGTTTATTTTCAGACCAGCCTGGCTAACATGGTGAAACCTTGTCTCTACTAAAAATATAAAATTAGTTGGGCATGGTGACGTGCACCTGTAATTCCAGCTACTCTGAAGGCAGAGGCAGGAGAATCACTTGAACCCGGGAGGCAAAGGTTGCTTTAAGCGGTGATGGTGCCATTGCACTCCAGGTGGGCTACAAGAGTGAAATGCCATCCCCAAAAAAAGTAAAGTTTATTTTGTGTCCTTACTTTTCCCCATTTTCTCATAAATCAATGAAAATTCTGCTGCAAACTTACATCAGCCTGCCAGCTAACATTAAGTTAGTCCTCCCTGCCCCCTTGGTTTGGTATACTGAGCTCAAATCTAAGGGATGGAGGGGGGGCTTCCAGCTCTCCCAGTTCTTAAAACTTGTGGCCTTATGTTCATGATGCCTCAATTTCTTATATTAAATCTGGATTTTTACACCTCCTTAAGGATAGGCTCACACCTGTAATCCCAGCATTTTGGGAGGCTGACATCTGGCAAATCTCTTGAGCTCAGGAGTTTCAGACCAGCCTGGGCAACAGGCAAAACCCTGTCTCTAAAAAAAATACAAAAATTAACCGGACATGGTGGTGCATGCCTTTAGTTCCAGCTTCTTGGGAGGCCGAGGTGTGAGGATCATTTGATCCCGGGAGGCTGAGGTCACTGTGGAGTGAGCCATGATGGTGCCACTGCACTCCAGCCTGGGTGGTAGAGAGAGATCCCGTCTCAAAAAACAAACCAACCAACCAACCTACTTTGCCAGATGAATGTTAGGATGAAAAGTGATTACATATTGTTCCTGAAATAAAGTCTGTCCGCAGTTATAGCTGTTACCATTGATTGGATATGTTACTTTTTTTTTTCAGTGTTTGATAACAAATGCCTTTAAGTATAATAAGTTTCTTGTATATAGTCACTTGTATGTTTAAATGTTAATTGTTTTAATGTATTTTATTGCTGATCATGGCATAGCATAAAGATGTGTTCATTTAAAATAGTTTTGAAGTTGTGCAAGAGAAACTAATATGCAGAATATTCTTTTTTTTTTTCAGTTGGAGTCTTGCTCTGTCAACCAGGCTAGAGTGCAGTGGTACGATCTCGGCCTACTGAAACCTCCGCCTCCCGGGTTCAAGCGATTCTCCTGCCTCAGCCTCCTGAGTAGCTGGGATTACAGGCACCCACCACCGTGCCCAGCTAATTTTTGTGTTTTTAGTAGAGGCAGGGTCTCACCATGTTGGCCAGGCTGGTCTTGAACTCCTGACCTCAGGTGATCTGCCCACCTCAGCCTCCCAAAGTGCTGAGATTACCGGCATCAGCCACCGCGCCCAGCCCTAATATGCAGAATATTGTATGTAGGTATTTCCTATATATTAGACCCCCTCTAAGAAGGATTTCTATGTAAGAATAGTACAGATGATCTGGAAAGGTTAATAGGCTTGACATATTTATGTTTCTTAACACTGTAAAAGTAGTCCGGTTGTCCTATGGCATATGCATGGGACATATACCATATGGGGTTGGTTCCAGGACCTCTATTTCTTCCCAAATCCTGGCATACTCAAGTCCCTGCTGTGGGCCCTGCAGATCCTGGGTATGTGAAAATTGGGCCTCCATATATGCAGGTCTGCATTAGTCAAAAAAGATTCACATATAAATGGGCCCATGCAGCTCAAACCCGTGTTGTTCAAGGGTCCACTGTATTTGAAAATAAAGTCCACAGCCGGGTGCGGTGGCTCACGCCTGTAATCCTAGCACTTTGGGAGGCCGAGGTGGGTGGATTACTTGAGGTCAGGAGTTCAAGACCAGCCTGGCCATCATGGTGAAACCCCATCTTTAAAATATATATATAAAAGAAAAGAAAATAAAGTCCACAAAAAAGTTGCCTTATTTTACAAAACGTTGGATTACTACTTCTCTCATATCTTAGAAAAAAGTATTATCTATTTACTACTGTATTGAGATAATACAGCTTTTAGAATAGAACCTAGGGCCAGGTGTGGTGGTTCACATCTGTAGTCCCTGCACTTTGGGAGGCCGAGGTGGGCAGATCACCTGAGGCCAGGAGTTTGAGACCAGCCTGACCAACATGGTGAAACCCCATCTCTACTAAAAACATAAAAAATTACCCGGGTGTGTTGGTGTGCA
>NW_016107894.1:122299-125372 GCF_001604975.1 Cebus imitator | reverse complement strand
CCGAGTAGCCAGGACTACAGGCACGCGCCACCATGCCCAGCTAATTTTTTGTATTTTTAGTAGAGACGGGGTTTCACCATGTTGACCAGGATGGTCTCGATCTCTTGACCTCGTGATCTACCCACCTCGGCCTCCCAAAGTGCTGGGATTACAGGTGTGAGCCACCGCGCTCGGCTACTCCTGTACTTTAAATGCTTGCATTTAAATGCTGCAATGGGCTGAGACTGCGCCACTGCACTCCAGCCTGTGCGACAGAGCAAGGCTCTGTCTCAAAAAAACAAAACAAAACAAAAAGAATGGAAGTTCAACAAAGAATTAAGTGCCAGGGACTGTGCTAGAAGCCGTCTCATGAATTGCTTCATTTTACTGTCCCAGTTCCCCTGGGAGGTGCGTTTCACCTGTCCCCTTTCACAGCTGTGAAAACTGCAGCCATGGAGATGAAGTCCTTTGTCCAGGCTCTCTCCAGCCACAGAGCCAGGTGATGAACCAGTAGTTGCCCCTCATCATTAAGGACACTCTGTTGTTGTGGGTGGCCAGGACCAGGCCCTTCTCTATGGCAGGTCTTCCTAGGGCAGCTCTGGGAGCTGAAGGTCTCTGCACGGCACTGGCACCCTCTGGTGGTCTGTGCTTGGGAAATGGGATGACAACCAGTCACCAGAAAACAAAGGCGCAGAATGAAGCAAAGGAACGAAATGGGGCCACGAGAAGCTTCACTCCTGGTTTCCCAGGAGTTCTGCCCATTATGGCCAGGCAGAGGTGGGGGTGGGGAGCTGCTGGATTTGGCAATCAGATGGGTTCTGAAGGGCTTGCAGTGGGGCCAGCCTCACTGTTCATTCGTTGGATGACCTTGGGTGGGTTATTTCACTGCCCTTACTTCTGATATCCATAGAAATGGGATGACATGGGGTCAGAGAGGTTAAGTAATTCACCCACATGACTGCTAGCTGGAATTCAGTGCTTAAAAGTTGACTTTAGTGGCTCACGCCTGTAATCCCAGCACTTTGGGAGGCTGAGGTGGGCAGATCAGCTAAGGTCAGGAGTTCAAGACCAGCCTGGCTAACATGGTGAAACCCCGTTTCTACTAAAAATACAAAAAAATTATCTGGACGTGGTGGCACGTGCTACTCGAGAGGCTCAGACAGGAGAATCACCTGAACCCAGGAGGCAGAGGTTGCAGTGAGCCAAGACTGCACCATTGCTCTACTGCCTGGGCAACAAGAGCAAAACTCCATGTCAAAAACAAAAAGAAACCACAAAAGTTCACTTTATTAGCCTTTCTGTGGCCAAACACCTGCCGGGTTCCAGGCTCAGGGGATACACGAGGTGAATGAGACACATGGTTGCTCCCTGTGTGGTGTGATTTCTCAAACCTCCCATTTCTCCTTATCATTCCTGTTTAAGTCTGAGAAAGTCCTGTGCTTTTAAGAATGTGTGTGGTTAGGTTGGGCTCACCTGGGTATCCAGGCCAATCTCCCTGTCTCAAACCTCTTGCTAATCCCACCTGCAAAGTCCCTTTTACTACATAAGGTGACATATTCAGAGGTTCTTGGGATTAGGGCATGGACATCGTTGTGTGGGGATGGACAGCCTGCCTACCTAGTCAGCCCTGTAGACGCTGAAGATGTGTGTTCATCCCCAATACAAAATACATCCACCCTGCCCCAAGGCCCCATCCCATTATAACGTCAACTCAGGAGTCTAAAATCTGCTCTAAATCTCCTCACATAAAACACCTCAATCTGGCATGGGGGAGGCTCTGGGGATGACCCATCCTGAGCAGTTCCTCTCCCTCTGTGAACCTGGAACTCACTAAACCAGTTACCTGGCTCTAAAGTGTAGTGAGCGGCCACCCAGAGGGGTACAATCTAGTTCTGTCCCTGATCCAAGGGACCTGATATGTGATATGGGCAAGAAAGGTAAGGAAGCAGCAAAGAGGCTTAACACCCAGAAATACCAGGCTGCTAAGCCTCCTTTCCTCCTGGTCACAGAGGACAGGGAAAGGAATTTCTCCACAGGGTCTATCAGCACCTCATTCCTTGTCCTGTGAGCTTGGGAGAAGGCTGTTAGACACTTTCCTTCCGTGGGTACTGCTCATTTCAGAAAGTGAGTCAAGCCGGGTGCGGTGGCTCACATCTGTCATCCCAACACTTTGGGTGGCCAAGGCGGGCAGATATGCTGAAGCCAGGAGTTCATGACCAGTCTGCCCAACATGGCAAAACTCTGTCTCTACTAAAAATACAAAAATTAGCCAGGCGTGGTGGTACACGCCTGTGGTTCCAGCTACTCAGGAGGCTGAAGCAGGAGAATCGCTTGAACCCAGGAGTCGGAGGTTGCAGTGAGCCAAGATCATGAACCTGCACTCCAGCTTGGGCCACAGAGTGAGACTCTGTCTCAAGAAAAACAGAAAGAGTCAGAGTCAGGGCCTGCCCTGGGGTCTTCCATCGGACAGCTGTGCATTACTTGCAGGTGAAAATTTTCCCAGATCACAGCTAAGCCTGGTTGTCCTGCTTGTAGGACTCTGGCATGTGGCTAATTATCAGCTCCACCTGGGCTGTTTTTACCTCGTCCCTACCCATATCTTCAATTAGGATCCACGTGCTGGGGGCTAAAGAAAGTCTAAGCTTTTAGAAAGCTCTCCGGTGAGTCTCATCATCAACCAGGTTTGGCAGGCACGGATCTACAGCTTTCTGGCCCAGAGACACCTGGGGCACAGGAGGGGTCAGCGCTGCCCGTGATGCTGGTTGTGAACTGGTGAAGGCTCCCTTGAGTGGGGACCCTGGAGCCCAAGGGACCAGGACCAAGGGGTCCCCGCCTGCCCCAGGCTTCTGAGGAGGAGAAGAAAGGAAGGCTGGAAAAGCCCATGTGGAGGAGTAGAGCTGCTCTACCTCCTGGACGTCCAGGGCCATCCTTGATACTGGGCCGTTGCAAGGTAGCGATATCAAGTTCCATTTTTAAAAAGCCCTGTGACTGGGTGCAGTGGCTCACACCTGTAATCTCAGCACTTTGGGAGGCCAAAGCAGGTGGATTACCTGAGGTCAGGTATTTGAGACAAGCCTCGCCAACATGGTGAAAC
>NW_016107894.1:115820-121079 GCF_001604975.1 Cebus imitator | reverse complement strand
GTGAGCCGAGATCGCACCATTGCACTCCAGCCTGGGTAACATGAGTGAAACTCCGTCTCAAAAAACAAAAACAAAAAAAAAACAAATGTATTGGCTGGGTGCAGTGGCTCACACCTGTAATCCCAGCACTTTGGGAGTCCAAGGCAGGCGGATCACCTGAGGTCGGGAGTTCAAGACTAGCCTGACCAACATGGAGAAATCCTGCCTCCACTAAAAATAGAAAAAATTAGCCAGGCATGGTGGCGCATGCCTGTAATCCCAGCTACTTAGGAGGCTGAGCAAGGAGACTCGCTTGAACCTAGGAGGCAGAGGTTGCAGTGAGCCAATATCACACCACTATTCTTCAGCCTGGGTGACAAAGCAAGACTCCATCTCAAAGAACAGCCTTGTTAAATTCCTTCCATGTGTTGATACACTTGCTGTAATATTTATTCCTGCTATTATGAGTCACCCGCTCCCAGGGCCGCCTTGCCCATTGCAAGACCTCTGTCTTCCTAAGTGTGAGACAGTGTTTTCCCTGCCTCTACCACATTCTCCGCCTCTCTGGCTGGTGTCACAGCCCTTTAAGGAGAGTGAGCATTTTGGCTCTGGGATCTTGGTCTCCCTAGTTTTCCAGCAGGCCTCGACTTGGCATGAGAAATAAGTGTCAGTGGGAATTTTTTTTTTTTTTTTTGAGATGAAGTCTTGTAATGTTGACAGGCTGGAGTTTGATGACAAAATCCCAGCTCATTGCAACTTCTGCCTTCCAGGTTCAAGCAATTATCCTGCCTCAGCTTCCCGAGTAGCTGGGACTACAGGCACTTGCCACCACGCCCAGCTAATTTTTGTATTTTTTGGTAGAGATGGGGTTCCACCATGTTGGCCAGGATGGTATTGATCTTTTGACCTTGTGATCTGCCTACCTCAGCCTCTCAAAGTGCTGGGAATACAGGCATGAGCCACCATGCCCAGCCAGGAAAAGTCTTCTTAAAGATGCACGTATGTAGTAAAATGCATATCACAACACAAACATCGTTGCACCGGTTGATGTGTGTCTTAAACCGAGATAGGGAAGTTTGGTAGGTGGAAGTTACTTGCCATCTCCTTTCTCATAGCATGGCACATGGAAGAGAAGATTTTGGCTTTAGCACTTCACTGTGAGTGTCCTGCTTATTCCATGGCCATGGGCCTTTAGTACCAAATTTACTTGAAAATCTTATGAAATTATTTATGCAGAAAGAATGAATGAGGAATCTTGGGTAACGAGAAAGCAACCAGCCAGTTTTGCAAAAACTCCAACATGGGTGGTTTATAACTAATTGGAAAAACATGTCTCATCTCAGTTGACTTAATCCTTTTTGCAGTGCTGGGGGCCTTGAGCGTTCCCAGAAGGTTTAAGGAGCATAATCGGCTCCCAAGGTTGTCAACACAGTGACAAAAAAGGATAGAGGGCTCTGCCTACCTCTGAGGGTCCTTCAGTCATGGCCAGCTCTGTCTAGGGGAGCAAAGACTCTGTCCTCAGCCTTCCTGGCTATGGCAGGGGCATGGGGTTGAGAGAGCCGAGTGTGGGCACTTGTTCTGGCTGGAAACTTAGGCTTCAAAACAAGGTTCCAGAGGCAGTTTGAGACCCAAACAGAAGAAAAAGATGGCCAGTGTTGATGCTCTCAGAGTGGAGAGTCCCAAACTGTCTGATTGTAAGTGCAGTGTTGGGTCCTTACGTACTTCTACAAAGTTATTTTCACAGCAGTCAGTAAACCCACTTTCTCTTCCTCATTGGAGTTCTCTGGAAAAGAGTGTTCCCAGGGACAGATGATCTGACAGGGCCACGGCCCCACCAGTGTCCTTAAGAGGGAAAGCTCTGTCAGCAGAGAGAACCTCAGCCCTGGCTGATTACACAGGCTACACTAGGCTGGGATGTGCAGATACCAACAGCCTGCCCTGAGGCTCCAAAGTCAGAGAGGCCCGGTCGGTCCCGCTCGTGGCTTTCCTAGCCAGTCTCAGTCCCTGGCTTCATCTCTTGGTGGGCTGATCCGATGTTGTTTGTGAGATGGAGCAAATGGCATTGCTCCTACCCCGACCAGGGTGCTGTCAGGTTAAAATTCAACACGGGAAGCACCTTCCCCCGACACCCATGGACCAAGAGGTGATGCTATTAGAGTTATATGGGTTTGTGGTTTCCCCTTACTGTTTTCACTTCCTTCCTGAAGCTCTGCAAGAGGCTTCATGGGAAAGGAAGGGTCTTTCAGATGCCTGAGTGCAGCTGGGAATGGCTGTTCCCACTTAGCCAGGCTGGTTGGAGCCCAGGGTGAGTTGGCTGCGTTGTGGGTTTGAACCGCCAGAGCCACTGAGGCACAGCTGGCCCAGCCAAGTGCTGCCAACCATCCTGCAAATGCCACCATTGCTTATGCCTGGGAGACGTTCCGGCATTGACCAAAAGGGTTGCTGGGTCTTGTCCTGCTCAGGACAGGGCACTGAAGAGTGATCTATTATCATACTCTTAAGGACAGATCTGGGTCTGTGCCTCCCAGGAACCCCAAACACAGAATGCCCATGACAGGACCCCAGGCCATGGGCACAGCCCCTCTTGTTTGTATTAATTATGCACTTATGTGAAATGCACCCGCTCTTAAAGAGGGGGACAGCCAGTGATTAAAACAGTTGAGGGCATGTCACCAGGCTATTTCAGGCTCCATTAGGAAATGGCTCTGAGAGGGTTACTTTAGAGCAAGGGAAAGGTCTCCCTGTTGGCAGGGCTCTGTGCCTGGCCAGGCCCTTACTTTAAATCCCAGCCTACTCCAGCCACCGAAGAATCTTCCTTAAGTGGCTCTGAAGTAGGAACTGCTAATTAATTTGCAGGGATCTGCACAAAATGAAAATCAATAATTTTCAGAAATTAAGGTTCAAGTGGGCTAGGCGCAGTGGCTCACACCTGTAATCCCAGCTCTTTGGGAGGCCGAGGCTAGTGGATCATGAGGTCAGAATTCGAGACCAGCCTGGCCAACATGGTGAAACCCCATCTTTACTAAAAACACAAAACTTAGCTGGGCATGGTGGTGGGTGCCTGTAATCCCATCTACTCAGGAGGCTGAGGCAGGAGAATTGCTTGAACCCGGGATGTGGAGGTTGCAGTGAGCCAAGATCACACCATTGCACTCCAGCCTGGGCGAGAGTGTGAGACTATGTTTCAAAAAAAAGAAAAAAAAAAAAGATTAAAGCAGCAGAGCTTTCAAGCAAGTGTTAGGGACACTTCTGAGCACAGGGCCCTGGCTGTGTAGTTTGGACACTGGCCCAGGTCTGGAGACAGTGCAAGGCAGGCAGCTGGCCTGCACCATGTGGGTGAACTGAGTCACCCTCCCCTTTGTGGGGGTTGGTGGGAATCTTTTCTAGGCTGTTGGCCTGGGCAGGGCTGATGACATAAGCGGGGCTTTCCCTGGTCTGGGCTGAATATGTTACACTGGGACAAGTTAAAGGGAGAGGGATTGGAGCGGGTTGCTCCAGGGAGCATCATCTGTGTACAACAGGAAGTCCCTGAGCTTGGACACATGGCTTAATCATCTGTCACAAGGTTCAGAGCAAAACCCAGAAGACCAGGCAATGATGCATTGAAACTGTCACTACTCAAGTTAGCATTTTCCTGTATCATTAAAAAGTGTTTTATAGATATGAGATCTCGCTGTGTTGGCCAGGATGGTCTCAAACTCTTGGTCTCAAGTGATCCTCCTGCCTTGGCCTCCCAAGGTGTTGGGATTACACTTCAGAGCCACTGCCCCTGGCCTCCAACACTGTTTGAAAATTTTTGATATATCCATAATTTTTGGATTATGCCTGTTTTGTTATTTCCATTAGAGAAAATTAACCTGGCCAGGTGAAGTGGTTCACGCCTGTAATCCCAGCACTTTGGGAGGTTGAGGTGGGCAGATAACATGGTGTTTATTCTGTGAGAGTTTGAGACCAGTTTGGACAATATGGTGAAACCCTGCCTGTACTAAAAACGCACAAATTAGCCAGGCATGGTGATGGGTGTCTGTAATCCCAGCTACTCAGGAGGCTGAGGCAGGAGAATCTCTTGAACCCATGAGATGGAGATTGCAGTGAGCTGAGATTGTACCACTGCACTTCTGCCTGGGCTACAGAAAAAAAAAAAAAAAAAACCTTCAAAAGCACATTTTTGTCACTGCACTAATCACTAACCATGGGTGTACAAGAACAAATGAAATGAGGGCAAAATAATTTATGCCGTTTTCTTTGCTTTTGACCTTCGGCCCCATGCATTTCTGCAAATGCTTTGCCCATAGCAAACCTTTGAAGACCTTAACTTTTCTGTTTTAAGTGAAATTTCCAAGTGAATTTATGTTGCCTGGAGAGACAAACCCTTTACTGGAGAGCAATTAGTGTTTGAAGAGAATGAGATCAGGTTGCTAAGGACATCCTTGTTTGCAATTTTTGGTTTATATAAATTATTGGCGAATAAGAAAAATAAGTTTATTCTTTCTTCCAGATGGTAAACTGGAAAGGAAGAGTGTTACAGGGTAAAGTGGGTCATGGGATGTGGGAGGCTCAGATGGAACAGGGCTCTGGGATGCCTCCATTTCTTGACTTGGGACTTCCAATTTACCTACCAGGCTTCAAATTGAAAGACAAAGGCTTCTAATCTAGTTGGGTGGGAACAGATAAAAGTTCCTTTGGGTGGAAGATAGGGGAGGGAAGGAGGAAGTTTGCAGAAACTGAAAGAGGACATTTTTAGGGGAGAGAGGAAGAAATCTCTTGTTTAATTACAAAACCAAAATATAATTTTCAGTGCCTGCCTTCTACCAGTCGTTTAAGAAATTCATATAATTCACATACCACAAAATGCAGCAGTTTAAAATGTACCATTCTCTGGTATTTGTTTGTTTTTGAGACTGCGTCTCACTCTGTCACCCAGGCTGTAGTATATGGCATAATCTCGGTTCACTGCAACCTGCACCTCCCAGATTCAAGCCATTCTCCCAAGTCAGGGTCTCGAGTAGCTGGGATTAAAGGCACCTGCCATCATGCCTGGCTAATTTTTGTATTTTTAGCAGAGACAGGGTTTCACCACTTTAGCCAGGCTGGTCTTGAACTTTTGACCTCAGGTGATCTGCCCACCTCAGCCTCCCATAGTACTGGGATTACAGGCCTGAACCACTGCACTAACCTCATATTCTCAGTTTTTAATTGTTCCATCAAAGACGTAGGAAGCCCACATATTATTTATCTATTTATCTAATGTTAATAGAGCTTTTTTTTTTTTTTTTTTTT
>NW_016107894.1:112832-114812 GCF_001604975.1 Cebus imitator | reverse complement strand
CTTTTTGAGACAGTCTTGCTCTGTCGCCCAGGCTGGAGTGCAGTGATATGATCTCGGCTCACTGCAATCTTTGCCTCCCAGATTCAAGCCATTCTCCTGCCTCGGCCTCCCAAGTAGCTGGGATTATAGGTGTGCACCACTGTGCCTGGCTATTTTTTTTTTTGTATTTTTAGTAATGAGCCAGTGTGCCTGGCTTATTTCTTTTTTGTTTTTTGTTCTTCCTTTCCTGCCTTCTTTTAGATGAGGGGAATGATTCTTCACATACCTTTTAATCTGTAGTGGCTTTTTGGCTGTATCTTTTTGCTCTATGTTTTTAGTTACAGATGCTTTCTTTAGCAGTTGTTCTAGGGATTACAACACACACCCTAATTTTTCACAGTTTACCTGTAGTGCTTATGACACCACTTGGGCAATAAGGCAGTGAAAAGGAATGAAGCACAGACATGGGCCACATGTGGGTAAGCCTGACACTTTATGCCAAGTCCAAGCAGCCAGTCACCAAGGGCCACATACGGTATCATCCCATTTATATGAAATGTCCAGATGGGAAAATCCCGAGAGACAGGAAGCAGATTACTGGTTACCTAGTGTTGGGGGTCAAAGAAAGAATTGGGAGGGGTGATGACTAAGGATAACAGGGTTCTTTGTTGGGGAAATGAAAATGTTCTAAAATTGCGGTTATGGATGCACCGTTCTGTGTGTATACAATGAACGACTGATGTTGACATTTTACTTTTATTTATTTGTTTGTTTGGAGACAGTCTCACTGAGTTGCCCAAGCTGGAGTGCAGTGGCATGATCTTGACTCACTGCCTACACCTCCCGGGTTCAAGTGATTCTTCTGCCTCAGTCACCAGAGTAGCTGGGATTACAGGCGTGTGCCACCACACCTATTTTTTTGTTTGTTTGTTTTTTGAGACAGAGTCTGGCTCTGTCACTGAGGCTGGAGTGCAGTGGCATGATCTCAGCTCACTGCAACCTCCGCCTTCCAGTTTCAAGTGATTCTCCTGCCTCAGCCTCCCGTGTAGCTGGGATTACAGGCACCCGCACCACACTGGGCTACTTTTTTGTATTTTTAGAAGAGATAGGGTTTCACTATTTTGGCCACATTTGGTCTCGAACTCCTGACTTCAGGTGATCTACCTGCCTTGGCCTCCCAAAATGCTGGGATTACAGGCCTGAGCCACTGCATCTGACTCCATAAGGTAATTTTATATTTACCTTTTAAGAAACTGCCAAACTGTCTTTTGGAGTGGCCATGCTGTCTTATGTTCCCCCAGCGTGTGTGAAGGCTCCACTTCTACAGACTCCCCACTTGATATTGATAGTGACATCTTCTTGTTTGTTTTTTGAGATGGAGTCTCACTCTGTCACCCAGGCTGGAGTGCAGTGGCGCAATCTCTGCTCACTGCAATCTCTGCCTGCTGGATCAAGTAATTCTCCTGCCTCAACCTCTTGAGTAGCTGGAACTCCAGATGCAGATTACCATGCCTGGCTAATTTTTTTGTATTTTTATTACAGACAGGGTTTCGCCGTGCTGCTCAGGCTGGTCTCGAACTCCTGACCTTGTGATCTGCCCACTTTGGCCTTCTGAAGTGCTGGGATTACAGGTGTGAGCCACCACATCTTGCCGCGACATCTTTTTAATGTTGAATCTTTCTTGATAACATGTGCAGCGTGGCTTTTTTGCATTCAAAGTTTTATTGAAAGATTTCTTCATATGGATTGTGTGTGCATATTTTTGCATGTTTATTTCTGAGAGTTTTTTTTTTTGGGGGTGTGCTGTTGCAAATGGGATGTTTTCTTCTCTTTTCTAACTGCTTGTTTGTACACAGGAAGACTGTCTGAGGCCAGGCTTGGTGGCTCAGGCCTGTAATCCTAGTACTTTGGGAGACTGAGGCAGGATTGCTTGAGCCCAGGAGTTTGAGACCAGCCTGGGCAGCATAGTAAGACCCCATCTCTATTTTTTTTTTTTTTTTT
>NW_016107894.1:105862-112190 GCF_001604975.1 Cebus imitator | reverse complement strand
AGAGTAAATATAACTATTTCACCTTTTGCTTTTTTCTTTAATGTCTTACTTTGCTCCTTGCCTAGTTTCATCAGCTAGGGCCTCCAAAATAATAGTAACAGAAGGCATTCTTTTGTTCCAAAGGTTGATGAAAGCTTCTATTGCTTCTATCTCTTACAAATAATGCTGGGCTTTGGCTTGATGGGTGTGTGTCTGGGTGTAATTTCCTTTATTGTGTGTAATTTAAGGAAGTATCCCTCTTTCTAATTTGAAAAGTTCATTTTATAAATTTTGTAGTAAATTTTGTCAAATGCCTTTTCAACATCTATGATGATTATGATTTTTAACATATTAATATAAATGAAATTAAAAGATGTTCTAATTTTGAGCCGTCCTTTTAACACTGTACAAGTCTCACTTGGTTTATGTAAGGTTTTTTTAAGCCCCAGTGGGGTTTATTTGCTAATATTTTATTTTGGATTCTCATACATTGATTTTTATGTAAATGTCTTATTTTGTTTTGTTTTAGAGATAGGGCCTTGCTCTGATGCCTAGGCTGGTGCAGTGATGTGACCCCACTTTACTGTAATTTTAAACTCTTGGGCTCAAGTGATCTTCCCACCTCAGCCTCCTGGGTATCTGACACTACAGGCATGTGCCACCATGCCCGGCTAATTTTTAAATTTTTTGTAGAGACAGAGCCTTGCTATATTGTCTAGGCTGCAGTTCAGTGTACATTGTCGATGTAAATATTTATTGGTCTTTGTGCTTGAATAATTCCCTCTCCCATCTGTTTGTCTTTAAATTCTGGGCATGCACACACACTCCACCTGCACCTCCTAACTGCAAAATATTGATGTTGTCCAACCTGCCTTGAGAAGGGAGAACTGTTTTTCCCTCTTTGTATCTTGGCTGGTGTCCAGTCCACTGCTGTGTTTTTGGTAAATACTTGACCCACAGAGTGTGGGAGGCAGGACGGGAAGGCTTCTGCATTTCCTTTGTGGACCCGACATCACGGATCCATTAAGCATATTGGGAAACCAGCAGGTCAGGTGGCCGCACACTCTAGTTGCCTCTGACTCTGAATTGCTCAGGGCCCCCTGCGTGCCAGTGATTTGCTTTTCTTTGTGAGTTGTCTCTTCACTCATATTCCTAGGCTGAGTTCCCCAAAACAGTGGCCAGCACAGCACCTGTAACAGTTGTGGGGTGCGTATCTGATCTTGCATGACCTGATTTAAAGGGTGTTTTGAACAGGAGCTACCTATTATGGCTTGGGAACTGGCTAAAGTTTACTTGACTTTCTTTCATAAAGTAACTGGTAGAATATGTGGCATAAGGCTATTATTGCAAAAGCAGAAGTGGTGGGGGTTGATTGATCTTGGGCAGCATTGGGAGGCAGACAGGCCCGCTTCAGCACCGTCCTGGCCATTTGTAGGTTATATGACCTTGGGGGAATCCCCTCAACTCTCTGAGCCTTTGTTTCTTCCCTCATTGAGGAGATCATCCATTCCTCATTGAACTATTGTAAGGCTTAAGATCAAACGTCTTTCAAGGCACTCAGAGCAGTGCCTGGGCTCGGGGTCTTCAGGCTGTAACCATAGCAAACACTCAGATTCCAGCCACCCTCCCTTCTCTTCCCTCCAGTGTGGGAATGTGGAGGACCAACCTGCTCATTCCCATTTACCCTGGAGTTCTTTCTTCTGAACTTCATCTAGCACCTGCTGTGCACCAGGGATTCATGGGTGTGGAGGCCAGGGACAGCCAAGTCTGGCATCTGGCCTTCAGCTTGCCTCAGTCCCTATGGCTGACACCTGGCCCATTGCTCTGGAATCTGGACCCTGCAATCTCCTACCAGTCTCAGCCCAAAGAGGACTCAAGGGCACCCCCTATCGGTGAGAAGATTCCATAGCTGTCTACGTCTCCCCATTTCCTGAGTTAAATATAACTATTTCACCTTCTGCTTTTTTTTTTTGCTGGATCAGTCCCAGCAATCCAGAGACACATTCTTGGATTCTGCTAGCTTTATTTTTCAGTTGAAAACTCAAAGGAAAATGTTATCTTCCAAAAGAAAGTAAAAAACTTTGAATGCTGTAGCCTGGGGGCCCGAGTTCACAGGTGCCCCTACCAAAACAGAGGCCCTCCAAAGCATTCAGTCCCAGTGTGTCTACCCCAAAGAGAGCACCTCTCTACCTGGGCTTCTGAAGAGCTATCATTTCCCCTCAAAGAACTTCTTGCCTCAGGAGATCCCAGGCAGGGAATGCTAGGACCAGGCAGCTGAGAACCCGTCTTCCGGTCCCCCTTCACACAGTCAGTGTTCTGAAGTGGTGGCTTCCCACATGGCTGTTGAATAAGTGAATAAATACTTTGGGCATGAACAGGAGCTGGGTAGAGCTCACTCTGCAGGGCTGGGACTCGCTGGCCTCGCTGTCTCTTGGATTACAGTGGAGATGCGGAGGAAGGGGGAGAATTACCCAGACCAGTGGGAGAGTCTCATGTCCTCTGAAGTATTTTGAGTGCAATGGCAAACAGCCCGTCTTCCCTGTATTTGAAGAACATGTGGTTTTGAGTTTCCTGGCATTCCATGCTAGTTATTCTGTCCCAGCCAAGAATCTTGCCCTTGTTAGAGAGCTGGAATTAGAGTAGCAGGTAAAGGAGTTTGAAGTCTTTGGAAGCCTGGTGATGGCTTAGATGAAATCTCAAACTGTAAAGAAGAGAAAAGTAAGACCAGGCTATGGGCCCCAGAGGAGAGGGGCCCCTGCTGTTTCCTGAGATAAATTATGCTGGGGCCTCTATTACAGCCCCTGGCCCTCGTTATTAAAAGGACAACTCTCCATCCACTCCCACCCATCTCCCTCTCCCCTTTCTGTAAGAGCAGCAGGCATGGGTGGATGAGTCCCTACACCTGCCAGGCCTTTGCAGGCCATGGTATTAGGCCCAGCCTGCTGAGTTCTTAGGAACTTGAACAAGCATCTATGGAGCACTCACTCCCATGTCAGGCTCTGCCACCAGCACCCTGGAGACAGAAGATCAAAACATACTTCCCAGCCCAGGGAAGGGTGGAACCTTAGCACACGATGCATTGAGAGCTCGGGATGCATCCAACCCAAAGTGCAGGCTAAAGGGAACTCTCACTGTGTGGGTGGGATCTTTAGTACAGTTTGCAGTGGAGGCTGCTCTACTGTTTTTCCATCAAGTGTGGTGGTCAAGGGCACAGACTGGACACTCAGAGCTACCAGGGTAAGGAAGCGCTCTTCTATCCCTCATCTGCTATAAGAACTGTTTAAAAGATGGGATTTATTTAATTTTTTTGAGATGGAGTTTCACCCTGTCACTCAGGCTCGAGTGCAGTGACTCACTGCAACCTCTGCCTCCCGGGATCAAGCAATTCTGCCTCAGCCTCTTGAGCAGCTGAGATTGCAGATGTCTGCCACCACACCCAGCTAATTTTTGTATTTTTAATAGAGATGCGGTATGGCCAGGCTGGTCTCCAACTCTTGACCTCAAGTGATCAGCCCGCCTCGGCCTCCCAAAGTGCTGGGATTACAGGTGTGAGCCACTGCACCCTGCTATTTTTTTGAGATGGCGTCTCACTCTGTTGCCCAGGCTGGAGTGTAGTGGTGCAATATCGGCTCACTGCAACCTCTGCCTGCTGGGTTCAATTGATTCCCCTGCCTCAGCCTCCTGAGTAGCTGGGACTACAGGCATGAGCCACCACGCCTGGCCAGGAAGTGCCCTTCTATCCCTCATCTGCTAAAATAACTGTATAAAAGATGGGCTTTAGGTGGCGTTTTCTGCCATCTCTTTCTACTACGTTCTGGTTCTTTTTCAGTATGTAATTTTCAGTAATTAGTAAATTAGCTGATTGGCTAAATTAATTACTAAACTACAAATTTAGTGATTAGTAATTTTAATAATTTCTAGTTTCCTGCTGAAATCTATAATCTCTAATAAGCCTACTATAATCTCTAATAAGCCTAATCTCTAATAATCTGAGTCCTGTGGGTCTGTGTCTATTATTGTCTGTCTGTGCTAGTTTTCACACTTAGAATTGTACCTCCCTAAGAGTGTTTTTTATAACTATGGTGTTCATAATCATATCATCATGCCCAGCATGGAGGTGCTCAATAAATATACACTTCCAATGTCAAAAATTTTAAATGTGGCAAAACACAAAAAATTTACCACAACCATTTAAAGTACACACTTCGGTGTAAGTACATTCACATTTTTGTGCAGCCAAATTCTGGAACTCACTAAATTCTGCCAAACTGAAACTGTCCCCATTGAATAAACCATTACTGGCTCTCCCAGCTCCTGGCCGCCACCACTCTACTTTCTGTCTCTGTGAATCTGATTACCCTAGGTCCTCCACATAAGTGGAATCATACAGTATTTCTCTTTTTGTGACTGGCTTAATTTACTTTGCATGATGTCCTCAAGGTTCATCCATGTGCTAGCATGTGTCGGAATTTCCTTCCTTTTTAAGGCTGAATGTTTGACTGTATGGAGAGACCATATTTGTTTATCTGTTGGTGGGCACTTGGGTTGCTGCTATCTTTTGGCTGCTGTGAATAACGCTGTGCTGAGACCAGCTCAGCCTTGGAGACCCCAACTTATGCGGCACTGAAGGAATTAAGAAACAGACACAGATGGCAAAAGGTGGGTTCAGAGTGGAGCACCAGAGGTCTCACAGCATTTCCAGCTGAGAGTCCAGAGCAGACTCTGACCTACATATTTATTCTTGACTTTCCAGTGACAAGTTTTACAAGGGGATGCTCTGTGTTCTTTCATTGGTTAAAGGTAAACTAACCAGGCAGCTAGTGTATGTTTACTATAGGTTAAAGACAAACTAGAAAGTGCTCTTTACAAGGGAACAAAGGAAAGGGTCACATATCCTGTGTTCAAAGAACTAATTCATCTGGCATGAGACATATTTATATTGGTTACTGTTTTATAGTGCTTTGAGAAGTTTGCTGCTTTGTGGGCAGTTTTCCGCTTTGGGGGGCTGACTAGGTTTCCCTTGCCGCTGTTCTCAATAGGATTTCTCACACATGTGAGAATTTGCTCTCAACAACGCTGCTATGAACATCAGTGTATAAATGTGTGAGGCCCTTTGAATTGTAGGGGTACATACCCAGAAGTGGAAATGCTGGATTATATGGAAACCCTTTGTTTTGATACAGAGTCTCGCTCTGTCATCCAGGGTGGAGTGCAGTGGTGCAATCTTGGCTTTCTGCAACCTCTGCTTCCTGGGTTCAAGTGATTCTTAACCCACAGCCTCCCGAGCAGCTGGGATTACAGGCGTGGACAGCCACGCCTGGCTAGTTTTTGTGTTTTTAGTAGAGATGGGTTTCACCATGTTGGCTAGACTGGTTTTGAACTCCTAGCCTCAAGTGATTCACCTGCCCCGGCCTCGCAAAGTGCTGGGATTACAAGTGTGTGCCACCATGCCTGGCCTGTTTTTAACTTTTTGATGAAAAGTTTAAACACTGTTTTCCATAGCTGCAGCTCCATTTTAAACTCCCAGTAAGAGTACACAAGGGTTCCAACTGCTCAGCATTCTCGCTAACACTTGTTATTTTCCGTATGGATTACAGCCATCCTCATGAGTCTGAGGTGGCCTTTCCATGTAGGTCTTCTTTTTCTTTTTTTGAGATGGAGTCTCGCTCTGTCACCCAGGCTAGAGTGCAGTGGTGCAATCATGACTCTCTGCAACCTCAACATCCCAGGTTCAAGCAATTCTCCTGCCTCAGCCTCCTCAGCATCTGGGACTTCATGCATATGGCACCACACCCAGCTAATTTTTCTATTTTTAGTAGAGACTATGTCTGCCAGGCGGGTCTCAAACTCCTGACCTCAAGTGATCTGCCCACCTCAGCCTTTCAGAGTGTTGGGATTACAAGTGTGTCCAGCATGCCCAGCCTCTCCATATGGTTTTGGTTTGCTTCCCTAATAATTGGTGATGGTGAGCATCTTTTTATGTGCTGATTGGCCATTTGCATCTCTTATTTGGTAGACTGTCTATTCACGTGCTTTGTGCATTTTTGAACTGCCTTACTTGGGTTTTGTTGTTGGGTTGTGAGAGTGCTTTATCTATTCTAGATGGGAACTCTTTGACATGTAATTTGCACATCTGGCAATCCGTAGGTTGCCTTTTCAGTCTGTTAATAGTATCCTTCAATGCAATCCAATCTGTCTTCTTTTGCTTTTGTTGTTTGGGCCTTTGTTGTCATATCCAAGAAATCATTGCCAAAGGAAGCTCTCTTTCTATGTTTTAAGAGTTGTCAGCTGGGAACAGTGGCTCCTGCCTATAATCCCAGCACATTGGGGGGGCCGAAGGGGATGAATC
>NW_016107894.1:104382-105356 GCF_001604975.1 Cebus imitator | reverse complement strand
GCCTTGCTCTGTCACCAGGCTGGAGTGCAGTGGTGCAATCTCGGCTCACTGCAACCCCTGCCTCCTGGGTTCAAGTGATTCTTCTGCCTCAGCCTCCTGAGTAGCTGGGACCACAGGCGTGTGTCACCACATCTGGCTAATTTTTGTATTTTTAGTAGAGATGAGGTTTCACCATGTTGGCCAGGATGGTCTTGATCTCTTGACCTCATGATCTGCCCACCTTGGCCTCCCAAAGTGCTGGGATTACAGGCTTGAGCCACCATGCCCAGCCCACTGTAGCTTTTAATAATACGTTTTGAAATTGAGAAATAAAAGACTTCCACCTTCGTTGCTTTTTCAAGATTGCTTTGGCCATTTGGGATCTCTTGAAATTGTGTATAAACTTTACACAATTTATAAGGATGGATTTTTCTATAATTGAAGAAAAAATGTCGCTGAGATTTTGAGAGCAATTACACTAAACCGGTAGATCACTTTGAGTCGTATTGACATCTTAACAAAACTAAGCCTTTTAAAATATAATTATGAGATGCCTTTACATTTATTATATAACCAGTCTCTGGAACTCAAAATCCTGCCAAAGTATTTGCCTCCTGGTTGAGTTTATTCCTGTTGTATTCTTTTTTGATGCTATTGTAAACTGACATTTTTTTCTTTTTTTTTTAAGATAGTGTCTCACTATGTTGCCCGGGCTAGGGTACAGTGGCTATTTTTTTCAGGCGTAATCGTTATAAAAACTGACAGCATTGACCTCCCAGGCTCAAGCGATTCTCCTGCCTCAGCCTCCCAAGTAGCTGGGACTATAGGACTCTATAACCAAGCCAGCAGGAACTGTTTTCTTAATTTCCTTCTTGGATTGTTGACTGTTAGTGTGTAGAAATGCAACTGACTCCTGTATGTTGATTTCATAATCCTGAAACTTGGACAAATTATTAGTTTTAAGTTTATTTTGTGCAGCCTTCAGAATTTTTTTT
>NW_016107894.1:94564-103666 GCF_001604975.1 Cebus imitator | reverse complement strand
TGTTGACCAGGATGGTCTCGATCTCTTGACCTCATGATCCACCCGCCTCGGCCTCCCAAAGTGCTGGGATTACAAGCTTGAGCCACCGCGCCTGGCCTGTCAGTATGTTTTTAGTCATGAAAGGATATTAAACTTTATTAAATGCTTTTTCTGTACTAATTGAAACAAATTGTCATGTGTTTTCTTTCCTTCATTCTGTTAATGTGGTATCTTACCCTAATGTTTATATGGTAACCACCTTTCCATTCCAGGAATACATCTTATTTGATCATGTTATATAATCCTTCTATGATGCTGTTGAATTCTCATTAGTATTTTCTTGAGCACTTTTGCATCTGTATTGATCACGAATAGTGGTGTGTTTTCTTCTGCTGCTTTGTCTGTCTTTGGTATCAGTAATGCTGGCCTCACAGAATGAGTTTGGAGGTATTTTTTCCTCAGTATTTTGGAAGATGATGAGCAGGATTGGTATTGATTCTGTAAATGTTTGGTACAAGTCACCCACGAGGCCATCTGTTCTTCTACCTTCTTGTCAAGCTTTTGGTCACTGATTCATCTTCTATTTCATTTATTTCTGTTCTAACCTTTAGTTTTTCCTTCCTTCTAGCTTTGGGTTTAGGCTGTTCTTCTTTTTCTAATAATTTAAGGTACAAAGTTAGGATTGTGGTTTGAGAGCTTTTCCTTTTTCTTTTGACAGAGGGTCTTGCCACTTGCTGAGTTAGTCCCAAACTCCTGGGCTCAAGCAATATCCTGGCCTCAGCCTTCCAAGTAGCTGGGATTATAGAACAGTGTCAGTATGCCTGGCTGCTGCTGTTTTTTTGTGGGGTGTGGGGGGCAATGGAGTCTAGCTGTGCCTCCCAGGCTGGAGTATAGTGGTACAAACTTGGCTTACTGCAACCTCCTCCTCATGGGTTCAAATAATTCTCCTGCCTCAGCCTCCCAAGTAGCTGAGATTACAGGTGCTTGCCACCATGCCTGGCTAATTTTTATGTTTTTAGTAGAGATGGCGTTTCCCCATGTTAGCCAGGCTGGTCTTAAACTCCTGACATCAGGTTATCTGTCTGTCTCGGCCTCCCAAAGTGCTGAGATTACAGATGTGAACCACCACCCTTGGCCAGCTTTCTTTAATGTAAGCATGTACAGCTATAAATTTCCCTCATAGCACTGCTTCTGCTGCATCCCATAAGATTTGATACATTGTTTAGTCTCAAAATACTTTAATTTTCCTTACTTTTTTTCTTTGATCCATAGTTTTGCAGTATGTTGTTTAGTTCCCATAGATTTGTGAATATTCCAGTTTTTCTTCTGCTATTATGATTTGAGTCATTTAAAATGTGTTAAATCTTGCTTTCAGGCCTAATATATGATCTTCCCCAGAGAATGTTCCATGCATACTTTGAAGAATGTGTATTCTGCTGCTGGGCGAACTCATCTGTGTATGTCTGGTAGGTCCAATTCATCTACAGTATCATTCAAGCTCTCTGTTTCCTTCTTGATATTCTGTATGGGTGTTGTATCCATTATTGAAAGTCAGTTATTGGGTCTGGCACAGAGGCTTATGCCTGTAATCCCAGCACTTTGGGAGGCCAAGGGAGATGGATCACTTGAGGTCAGGAGTTCAAGATCAGCCTGGCCAACGTGGTGAATCCCTGTCTCTACTAAAAATAGCTGGGCATGGTGGCATACACCTGTAATCCCAGCTACTCTGAGGCTGAAGCACAGGAATCACTTCAATTCAGGAGGTTGCAGCTGCACTCCAGCCTGGGAAACAAAGATTCTGTCTGGATAAAAAAAAAAAGTGAGGTGTTAAAATTTCCTACAATTTTCATACAACTGTCTTTCTCCTTTCATTCTGTCAGTGTTTGCGTCATATATTTAGGAGCTCTGAGGTGCGTTGCATGTACCTTTGTAACTGTTGCATCTTTCTGGTGAATGGACTGTTGTTATGTCTTAAAACAGCTTTTGACCTTAAGTCTATTTAGTCTGAGATTAATCTAGTTCCTCCTCCTTTTTTCAGTTACCATTTCCATGGAATATCTTTTTTCATCCTATGTCTAAGTCTCTTACAGTCTTTAGATTGTGGAAATAATTTGCATTTTTAAAGATTATCATCTGATGAAACTCAATAGCCTGGTGGGTGACTGTACCATGAGTCCCATAGCCAGGGACTAAGGTGAGCAGTTCCCATGGGAGGACTCCAGCACACCATTTACGGGGCCTCCCCATGCCACTCTGCGGATTGTTTTCTGCATGGCTTACAGTTTGTTTTCTCTCTCATTTCCTTCCTTCTGCTTTCCTTTGTGTTTGATTTTTTTGTGTGACACACTTAGAATGCCTTCTCACTTCCTTTTGTGTACATTTTGTAGATATTTTCTTTGTAATTACCATGAGGATTATATAAAACATTCTGAAGTTATAGCAATTGATTTTAAACTAGTAAGTTCAATCACATACCAAATACTCTACTCCTTGACAGCTCTACCCTGTCCTATGTTGTTGTTACAAAGTGTATCTATATTTTAGAAAGATGGTCTCACTCTGTCACCCAGGCTGGAGTGCAGTGTCACTGTCGTAGCTCATTGTAACCTGAAGCCCCTGGACTTAAACAATCCTCCATAGCTGAGACTACAGGTGCATGCCATCATGCCTAATTTTTTAAAATAAATTACATATTTAACATAGGCTTATGGTTACACATCTCTTTTAAATCCAATAAAATAATTAAAATCAGAGATGCGAATCAAAATTCCAATAATTCAGGTCTTTATATGTGGCTTAAAATGTCCACCTAGCATCTTTGTGTTTTGACTTGAAGAATTCCCTTTGGCATTTCTTGCAGGACAGGTCCCAATGTAATGAACTGTCTCAGCTTTTGTTTATCTGAGAATGTCTTAATTTCTCTGGTCAGGTGATAGGTGGAAGGATCACATGAGGTCAGGAGTTTGAGACCAGCCTGGCCAACATGGTGAAACCCTGTCTCTACTAAAAATACAAAAACATGGTTGCGGACACCTGTAATCCCAACTACTTGGGAGGCTGCACCACTGTACTCCAGCCTGAAGGACAGAGCAAGACCCTATCTTAAAAAGATAATAAGTGTCTTAATATTCTTTTTTCTCTTATGAGAGTTCATAAGATGCCTTTATCTTGTAACTTAGAAGCACCTTTAAATTTGTCCTTCAAATGTTAACTGTAATTGGTGACTGCTTTTCTTAAATACTTCACTGGTGTCCAAGAGAGGGGAAGAATTTAGCTCTTGATTTAAAATAAATAAACCTGGCCAGACACGGTGGCTTACACCTGTAATCCCAGCACTTTGGGAGGCTGAGGCAGGTGGATCACGAGGTCTAATGTTTGAGACCATCCCGGCCAACATGGTGTAACCCCATCTCCACTAAAAATACAAAAAAATTAGCAGGGCCTGGTGGCACATGCCTGTAATCCCAGCTCCTCAGGAGGCTGAGGTAGGAGAATTGCTAGAACCTGGGAGGAGAAGGTTTAGTGAGCTGAGATTGCTTCACTGCACTTCAGCCTGGGCGACAGAGGAAGACTCCGTCTCAAATAAATAAATAAATAAATAAACCCTAAGAGGAAGACAGAGGACCTTAACTGCAGAAAACTCTCCATTGTTACCCTGTGGCTAAAAACCTTCTGAGTTGCCTGTCCTCCCAGATGTTCTGTTAATCGCTGTAGTAGCTGACAGTTTTGTATTTACACGGTCAGAACAATGTGCTTCTGCTTGATTCCAGATTGCCTAACCTTCCCGTGGAGTCACACCACCTGCTGTCTTGGTACTTGATGAGTCCAATGCTGTTTCCCGTGAGAATCTGGTTGGTAGACCATGACCTTGATTCCTGCCTCTAAGCCTAGCTTTATTCTCAGCAGCCATGACCATCTTGGTACTAGAACAGTGCTTTTTCTAGTACACTCATAAGTGGATGCTGAAATCACAACCTGGCCATTTGGATGTTCAACTAATGCTTTATGCTGCGGAGTCCCTGCAACTCAGCAACCCATGCCGGAACTCACTGGAGCTCAGGTGTGTAGCACTACCTTGTTTCTCTACGGCTGGGAGTGCAAACATTGTTGATGTGTTTAGTTCCCATGTTTTACTTTGGAGGTTTTGTTTTGTGAGACAAGGTCTCACTCTGTCATGCAGCCAGGAGTGTAATCATGGCTCACTGCCGCCTTGACTTCCCGGGTTCAAGCCATCTTGCCTCAGCCTCCCAAAGTGCTAGGAATACAAGCATGAGCCACTGCCCCGGCCTACTTTTGAGCTTTGAGTTCTTTCTTTATATATTCTGGAGATTAGTCCTTGGTCTGTTAGGTGGTTTGTAAACGCATTTCCCAATCTGTAGATTATCTTTCCATCCTCCTAATCAAGTCTTTCAGAGAGCAAAAATATGGTCTCCTTGCAGATACTCTGCCCCTGTAACAGGAAAGCAAACATAGACAGTACATAAATGAACATGTGGATGTATCCCTTAAGTGTCCATTTATGGTAAAGAGATCTCTAGCCAGATCAGTGCTGAGAGGTTATTTCATTCAGTAATAGTTGAGCTGGGGATCAACTCTAACCTCATGCTTACTTTCTCTTACTCCACTGGCTTCTATTGCTGCTGTTGGGAAAGCCATTGTCAACATGTTCTTCCTTCTTTCCACCCTCCTCAGTAGCTTTTAGGACCTGTTTTTTGTCTTTTCTGCAATTTTGTTTTGATGGGTCTAGGTATGGATGGATTTATTGTATTGGGGATTGTGCCTCCTGACTCTAAAGGGTCCTGAGTTATTTCTCTGTTTTCAATCTGGAATTTTTATTGAGACAGAATCTGATTCTGTCACCAGGCTGGAGTGCAGTGGCAAGATCTTGGCTCACTGCCACCTCCACTTTCTGGGTTCAAGCATTTCTCTTGCCTCAGCCTTCTGAGTAGGTGGGATTAAAGGCACACACCACCATTCCTGGCTAATTTTTGTATTTTTAGTAGAGTTGGGTTTTCACCTTATTGGCCAGGTTGGTCTCAAACTCCTGACCTTAGGTGATCCACTCATCTTGGCCTCCCAAGTGCTGGGATTACAGGGATGAGCCACCACACCCGGCCTGGAATTTCTTTGAGACATGTTAGAACCTCTCATTTCATCCTCCCTGTGTCATATTTTCCAGTTGATTAAGTTTTAAATGTCTATCAATGGTAGCCACTAATTCTGGTATCTGAAGCTCTTGGAAGTCCACTCCCCTTGTTGATACTGACTTCTATGCCCTTTTAGTGAGGCTTTGGCTGTGGCAATCATATGCAGCACTGGCTAAAGAATCTCAAGGTAGCTACTGTTAGAACTGAATTAGAGGTCCACCCTGGTAGTGGGGACAACCCCCCACACATTTGCTCACAGAAGTCATCTTCTGTGTTGATGATGATTTTTGCACTATGAGAGCAGAGGGAAAACAGGAGCTGAGCATTTTCCCTAAACTAGAGTGGACATTCAAATCCCTAGTGAGGCTGGGTGTGGTGGCTTACACCTGTCATCCCAGCACTTTGGGAGGCCGAGGCAGATGGATCACCAGAGGTCAGGAATTCATGACCAACCTGGCCAACACGGCAAAACACCATCTCTACAAAAATACCTGACTGTATTTTTGGGAGGCTGAGGCAGGAGTATTGCTTGAACCTGGGAGGTGGAAGCTGAAATGAGGCAAAATTGTGCCACAACAGTCTAGTCTGGACATTTCATAAATAAGAGATATAATTGACTCACAGTTCTACAGGCTGTACAAGCACAGCCCCAGCATCTGCTTGGCTTCTGGTGAGGCCTCAGGAAGCTTACAATCACAGCAGAAACAGGAGGGGGTGCAAAGAGAGAGAGGAGTGGCCAGGCTCTTTATAAACAAACTGTTCTTATGTGAACTAATAGAGCAAGAACCCAGGCTTCACCAAACAGAGGGTGCTAAGCCATCCATGAGGGATGTGCCCCCTCTAACAAACGTGAGATTTGGAGGGAACATCCATCCAAGCTGTGTCAGGCTGTAAATGTTTTGTTTTGACTCTTAGCTCCTTGAATGCTAATTATTTGTCTTCCCTGGCAAGAGAGAGAGATGGGTTTTCCCTCCAGCTGGAAGGCAGATGCCAGAGTGCCAGCCGGCTGGGGCAGCTTACCGCACTGTGGAGGAGGGGCCAGGGGCCCGAAGTTGCAGGCACACAGGTGGATGTAGGTAGCCGTCAGAGTGCAGGCAGGCTGGAGCTCCCGGGTGCCACAGGGGTCCTGCACACACAGGCTGAGGAATGCTGCAGGGTCCACCTGAAATCAGGGCCACCCAGTCACTGTCCCTCCCCTGGGTAGTGGCATGGAGGAGGGACCTAGGGTAGATGGGGGAAAGGGCTTTATGTGTCCCAGGGGCCAGGCTCACATTCACCACCCAGAAGCAGTTCTCCAAGCTGCAGCTGGGGTCCTGGAAGAACACCGGGCAGGTGGGGCTCTGTCCTGGGCAGGCCTGTTGAGTCTTCTCGATGGCCCTGCAGTCACCATCCACCTGGCAGGACAGATGCAAGACTCAGGCCTCCTCCCGCTGGATCATATGGCTCCCCACATACATCGGCCTCAGCAGGAGAATCCCCCCAACCCTGGGCCTGCAAAGACCCCTGCAGAGCCAGCAGGCCACCTGCCTCTCCTGGGACTCTGCAGCCAGCAGCCCTCAAGAGCCTCAGCCAGAGGGAGGAAGGGCAGGTGCACCTGCTTACCTGCCAGGCGAGGCTGAGCTCCTCCCGGCTGTGGGCCACAGAGCCATCAGCAACATCAGCTCATTTCCTGCTTCATTGTCAGTGCTCAGAAGGCCAGCAGATATGCCTGTGGGGAGGAGGGAAGCTGAGGAGCTCCTGAGAGCCCGTGATCCTCCCCCTGGGGACCTGTATGAGAGATGAGCCTGAGGCACACTGAGCAGTGGTAGAATCTCACCACCTCCACCCCAGACTCCTGGAGCCCAGGGCTCTAGCTCCAAATCCTCATCAGAGAGGGAGAAAGCACAGGGATTGAGGACAGCGTGTGTCCCCCCGTCTCTCCCCCCATGTCATCAGCTCAAGGGGCTGGAATCCAGGCATTCCCTTTATGTTCCTTAGCAGAGGGACCACAGAGGGGCCAACTCCACCCTTATTCCAGAGAGCTGTGTATCCCAGGGATGGGGGTGGAAAGCCCTGGGCCTCAGTGCCATCATCTCAACCACAGTCGCTGCCTACAGCCCAGGGACCTGTCACAGTGGAAGCTGAGAATGGTGCATCCTGAAGACGACCTTGGTGGTGGGGCCAACGCCACTGGGGACCCAGACTCACCTGGCCCAGATTCATGGTGCCAGAGGCCCAGAGTCAGGCTGCAGAGGCCGGTGGGCACATCACAAGAGATGGAGACCCCATCCACATTGGTCAGCTCAATCCTGGGGATGTCCCTCCTTGTCATGGCAGGAGGCATCTGGAGGTCTGGACAGCTCTTCCCCAGCAGGTAGGAGTTGTATAACCTGTAGGCCTGTGGACCAGAGGGGGTGGGCAGGAGGGCTGACCCACAGCCAGGGGACAAACTTGAAAGGGCTATCCCCCCCAGGTGACCTGCCACAGGCACAGGTCTCTGGGGGAAGCTCGGGCCTCTCCTCCTCACCTGCAGGCTGGGGTAGAAGATGAGGGTCACATGGTTCAGCTCCACGGTCAGGGCTATGAGCCCCAAGCTTGTCTGACTCGGCAGGGAGAATGTGTTATGATCAAAGCCTTGGGCCAAAAGGACGCTGCTGCACTGGATGCTGAGGTCCCAAACACCCGGCCATCAAAAGTCACCACGTGCTGAGCCCCGGCCACCAGGGCGTGGTCTGGGGAGAAGCAGCCCCAAAGGCAGGACGAGTGGAGCCACCTCCACCCACCACAGTGGGAGCACAGTGCCTGCTGGGCACCCCAATGCTTAGAGCCCCGGCTTAGCCTGCCCTGAGACCAGGAGTCCCCATCCCCTGGTGCAGCAGCCAGAGGCCCAGTGATCCCTCACCTGCTTCAGGATGACATGAGCTGAAGGGCTACAGCCAATTCAGCCCTAATGAGGAATCGAGTCGAGACCCACTCCAAAACTGCTGTGCTAAGTAACAAAGCCTGGCTCAGAGGCCACATATTCTATGCTTCCTTATATCACATGTCCAAAGCAGGTACAGCCATGGACACAGCAGGCAGACTGGTAGCTGCAGGGTTTCATTTGAGGAGGATAAAAATGTTTTAAAATCTATTGTGGTGAGGCATGCACAACAACTCTGAATGAACTAGAAGCCACTGAATCGTGCACTTAAAATTCACAGATTGGCCAGACATGGTGGTGCTAAGCCATCCCAGCACTTTGCAGGGCTGAGGTAGGAGGATCACTTGAACCCAGGAGGTCAATGGTGCAGTGAGTGAGCTGAGAGCGCACCACTGCACCCCAACCATGACAACAGAGTGAGACCTAGTCCCCCTTCCCCCCCAAAAAAAACAGATCATACAAGTCATCCATTTAATCTCAAGGAAGCTACTGGGGGGAAAAAGACATTAAGTGGATGGCCAACGGCTCCCTCAAACATGACAGCAGTGTCCTGCAGACCTGCCCCCTTCAGGGTAGGGAAGAGATGGCCTGTGAAGGAGCAGGTCTGACCAGTCCAGCCAGCACGGCCCCTGAGCTGTGCCTTGGGGGTGCTCATGCCAGTGGCAGGTACCTGATGGCCAGGGCCAGCATCCCGAAGGAGGCACTACCAGCCCCGTGGTCAGCTGTCAGAACTGAGGGGCACAGAGAAGCCCATGGTCACACAGAACTTGAAGACCAGGCTGTTTTCTACAGCATCAGCGTACTGCTTAGACTCGACTGCACCATGCTTCTAGGGAGCCGTAGGCCTCTGTGTGAGTCCCACACAGATAAACCGCTCTTTGCCAGGCCTGGATACCGTGGCTCTGCCATGGACATGAGGGGCTCCCTCATGCATTAAGAACCGTACATATGGGCCGGGTGCGGTGGCTCAAGCCTGTAATCCCAGCACTTTGGGAGGCCGAGGCAGGTGGATCACGAGGTCAAGAGATCGAGACCATCCTGGTCAACATGGTGAAACCCTGTCTCTACTAAAAA
>NW_016107894.1:81661-94440 GCF_001604975.1 Cebus imitator | reverse complement strand
TGCGGTGAGCCGAGATCGCACCAGTGCACTCCAGCCTGGGTAACAAGAGAGAAACTCCGTCTCAAAAAAAAAAAAAAAAAAAAAAGAACCGTACATACCTCTTACCCATGTGAGCGAGCTGTGTGGTTACCTGCATTTCACAGTGGAGGAATCCAAGTCCACAGAGGTTAGCAGACTCACCTGAGCCACATGCAAGCTCCCTAGGAGCCCAGAGCCGATCATCCCAGCACCAGATCACCCCTGACCTGCGAGTCTGAACTCAATTAGTGCCCTTCCAGCTGTAATGGGTGGTCTACCCTCTGCTCCAGCAGAGCCCACAGGGAGGGAGCTGGCCTGAAGCCCTAAACCACCCACTGTACTCTGTTGGGCCAGGCCTCATGTTCTGGACAAAAGCAGGATGTGTAGCCTCAGCCCTCGTCCCATAGGACCTTGGCAAGTCCAGTAAGCTCTGGGCCACGAGCCTCTGCAGCTTTCCCTGTGCCCCCACAGTACCTGCTCCTGCATGGCTCTGCTGCTGTGCCCATGGGGCAGGGGGCTCCCAGGGAGGAGGGCGGCACAGCTCAGGGCAGGATTCACACTCCCAGGGACCCTGCAGCAGGCGGCATCTGAGCCGGTAGAACACAGCCAGCACGTTGGCCCTGGACAGCTGTCGAAGTGGTTACAGCAGCTTCTCCTCCAGGTAGCTGGTCGCCCAGGCCACGTCCAGGGGCTCATCTCGCCCAGGCAGCAGTGGTGGTGTCACTACCTCTCAGTAGTTCCTAGAGGGAATGCACAAGACAAGTCGCTGTGCCTGGCCGAGCTTTGCTTCCTTTGGCTAAAGGGGGGAGCTCACAGGTCCGCAGGAAGAGCTCTGCTATGGAGAGCATGGGGGTGCCTCTCAGGGAGGGGCTGTCCTTGTTCTAGGAAATCCCATAATGAGGTGGAGGAGCACAGAGGCTGGCATGACAGCGGAGGTTGCAGGTGAGGCTGGGACAGAAAAAAGCTGCCCTATTTTGAGGACACAGTTGTCTGATGTCATGCTTGATCTGCCCCCTGGGTCCTGGGCAGCATGGGGCATGTGTGTGGGGATGCCGAGGACAGGAGCTAGAAGGTGTAGGAAATTGTTTTGTTTTTTGAGACAGAATCTCATTCTGTTTCCCAGGCTCGAGTATAGTGGTACTATCTTGACACTGCGACCTCTGCCTCCTGGGTTTAAGTGATTCTCCTGTCTCAGCCTCCAGCATAGCTGGAACTACATGCACTCACTGCCATGCCCGGCTACTTTTTGTATTTTTAGTAGAGTCAGGGTTTCACCATGTTGGCCAGGCTGGTCTTGAACTCCCGACCTCACATGATGTGCCCAAAGTGCTAGGATTACAGACATGAGCCACTGTGCCCAACCAACATGTCTAGGAAATTTCTGCAGTTGAGGGGAGGACTGGAACTTTCTCAATATGTAGAGTATGGTCAAGCCTGTGAGATCTGAATGATCAGGGAGATCTCGGCTCACGTGGGGCTGTAGTAGGAAAAGGAACATTGCACACTGTTGATGGGCCAGCAGAGGGGGTGCAGGGGCAGGTGGCTTCACCTTCTAAGGAGCCCAGAGGCCCTACAGCTGGGGGCAGGAAGCAGCCTCAATGCCCCCCCTGCCAGTTGAATCCATTTTTTGTCACCCTCACCAGATCCCACTCACCAAGTAGGCAAATAACCAGGCAGGTGATTCTTCAACCAAGCCAAAGCCCCTCCCTGGGAGCTCTTCCCTTCCTCAGCCTACATTCTGACCACAAGGAAGCAGGAGCAGGAACTTGTGTTACACGGAGTCTTTTCCCCATGATGCAGGTTTAGTTCCTATTCTACAGCTGAGGAAACTGAGGCACACAGAGCCGACACAGAGGAATCCCAGTTAGAGGCAGAACCAGAGTTGAGACACTCGGCAAGGCCACCAGCATGGAAGAAGAGGGCTGCCCCCCTGCCTGAAGCCTGGTTCCTGGTGGGCCTCATGCCTGTGAGGGAAAAGAATACTGGGTCCCCAGGCCCCTGCTCTAGACTGGGTTCCCCACCTCTATTCACCACCCCCAGGTTCTCAACACAGGGACCAAAGGGGCCTTTTTTTTGAGATGGGGTCTCACTCTGCCACCCAGACTGGAGTGCAATCGCGCAATCTCGGCTTGCAACCTCCACCTCCCAGGTTCAAGCAGTTCTCTTGCCTCAGCCTCCTGAGTAGCTGGGATTACAGGTGCATGCCACCGTGCCCAGTTAATTTTTGTATTTTAAGTAGAGACTGGGTTTCAACATCTTGGCCAGGCTGGTCTCAAACTCCTGACCTTGTGATCCACTGCCTCGGCTTCGCAAAGTGCTGGGATTACAGGTGTGAGCCACCGCGCCTGGCCCAAAGGGGCCTTTTGAAGTGAAAGGGTGATCACATCCTTCCTAGGTCAGAGCAGAAGCCAGAGTCCTCCCTCTGACCCCCAGAGCCTTGGGACCTCCCAGTCCCTCCTAGTTGCATCAGCCCCACCACCTTGCTATTCAAACAGGCCAGGCATGGTGGCTCATGCCCGTAATTCCAGCACCAAGTCTCTGGAGCCCAGGATTCGGAGACCAGCCTGGCTAATATAGTGAAACCCCGTCTCTACTAAAAATACAAAAATTAGCCACGTCTGCTAGCAAATGCCTGTAATCCCAGCTACTTGGGAGGGTGAGGCAGGAGAATCTCTTAAGCCCAGAAGACAGAGGTTGCAGTGAGCTGAGATCACACCACAGCCCTCCAGCCTGGGTGACAGAGAACAAGACTTCATCTCAAAAACAAACAGGCCACGTGCATCCCTCTCCCAGGCCTCTGTGCAGTGGTGCCCCCACCTGGAGCTCTCTTCCCACACTGGCCCCATGGCTCTTGCTCGAACTGTACATTTTCCTCAAAGCCTACCATGGCCACACCATAGGATCTTCTGCCCACCATCTCAACAATGTTCCTTCTCTAGCATTTGCCACCTAATGTATCACTCAGTGGTGGTAAATGATGGGCAGTGGGCCACACCCAGCCTGTGTGTGGCTTCTGCATGGCCTGCAAGAAAGAAGGGTTTTGTGTGTTTAAAAGATTACAAAACAGGCTGGGTGTGGTGGCTCATGCATGTAATCCCAACAGTTTGGAAGGCCAAGGGGGTTGCATCACCGAAGGTCAGGAGTTTGAGACCAGCCTGGAGTGGCAAAACGCAAAAAATTAGCCAGTTGCAGTAGTGCACATACCTGTAGTCCCAGCAAATTGGAAGGCTGAGGCAGGAGAATCGCTTGAACTCAGGAGGCAGAGGTTGCAATGAGCTGAGATCACACCACTGCACTCCAGCCTGGGTGACAGAGTGAGACTCCATCTCAAAAAAAAAAAGATTACAAAACAAAAGCAAGGAAATGTGACAGAGTGGAATGACCTGCTTAAGAGGTGACTCTCAGGCTCTCTGCAGGGAGCTGTGCACACCCTGCTGTAGATGATTTCCTGTGCTTTGTGTCTGTCTCTGAGTAAAACTGAGCTTCCTAAAGGCAGGGGTCGGCCTCACTCACTGCGCTTCTCTGCAGCAGCTTCTGAAATCCTGCCTGCACTAGGACCACGCTCATGAGGTCTCTGTGGAGTAAGAAAGAAATCCGTTTCCTCTCCTGTGAAATGGGGAGTGAAGAAGCCTCTGTACAGGGCGGTCAGAGGAGTCAGTGAGTCAGAGCGTGTTGAAGCATTCAGCATTGTGCCCAATATGTGGCAGGAACGCTGGATGCGCCACTCCCAACCCTGCGTTACCTGGCTGTGAGGCCATACAGGTCCAGCAGGGGTTTGCAGAGCCTCTTCAGTGCCCATGAGAACATGGCCTCAGCCCAGGACAGCATCTAGTGGGCCACCTGGAGAGGGAGGGGATAGAGATAGCTGTCTCAGTAATCAACTGCCAGCCATGCCCCATCCTTGCTCTCACCAGCTCCAGGGCGCCTTTCACAGCCTGCAGGGCCACCCTGATAGGCCTGGGACTCCGTTGCCTGGCCTCCCAGGCACCCAGATCTGCAGCCGCCACATGGCCTCCTCTGCCCGCTCCCACCACACCTCCCCCAGGGGCCACAGCGTCACCTCCAGGTAGGAGTCCTTCAGTGTGGCCAGGGGCCTTGCAAGGGGCAGCCGCCACCCACCATGAGGCCTCTGGGCAGCTCGGAGGCCCAGCCTAGGACTCAAGGAGATAGGGCCTGTTCCTGGAATTAAGATAGTGGGGGGAGTGGGAGAAAAGGAATAGAGCAGCAGGCACTGGAGATTGCAGGCAAGTTGTCACAGCAGACCTGAGCCGCCTCTGCATGGCCTGCTCATAGCTTGTCTGGGAACTTGGATTGGGGGAGGGTTCCACTCCTAGAAGTGACACGAGGCTCTCTGCACCTGAACTGTTTGCACAAACGTGGTTTATGCCGGACAACTGTTTGTCTCCTAGGAGTCTGACAGTGTGGTCCATGCCAAGCCGCTCCTGCCAATGTGGCAGCCCCCACTGAACACCCTGGGTGACAGTGCTGGGACAGCCAAGTGCATCCTGTGAGAAGGTGCTGGGACTGGGAGAGGACATGGGTACTGGCCCTGGTTCCCCCTGGACCCCGCCCCGGCCCCCTTCCCTGCACCAACACTCCTGCCTCCTCTCACTGTAGTCAGTGACAGCTGCGAACAGCACAGTGTGTGGAGTCCTGGAGCACTCTTTCAAATTCACTGCCCTGTGGGTGGTATGGGACCCTAGCACAAGAGTGAGGATGCAGAGGTGATATTCAACAGCCAGTCAAAGGGACGCCCACCCTGGCATTGGGCAGGGTATTAACCCTGGATGGTGGAGAAGTCACAAGTTCCTAGTCCTGCCAGGAGGGCAGTCGGGGCAGCCACTGTGAGTGTTTAATGACCACACAGCCACAGAGAGCTCATCGCAGAACCAGAAAGAGACCCTGTGGCAGTGAGCTTCACAGAAACAAGGCCGTCCACTCAAAAGAAAGCAGGCAGAAGACTGACAAACCCTAGGCAGCAGGTTTGTAAGAATGAGACAGCAGACCATAAAAAAGAAGGCTGGGTCAGGCCGATGGCTGACACTTACAATCTTAGCACTTTGGGAGGCTGAGGCGGCAGATAACAAGGTCAAGAGATCAAGACCACCCTGGCCAAAATGGTGAAACCCTATCTCTACTAAAAATACAAAAATTAGCCAGGCATTGGGGTGCATGCCTTTAGTCCCAGCTACTCGGCAGTGTGAGGAAGGAGAATGGCTTGAACACAGGAGGCAGAGTTTGCAGTGAGCTGAGATTGTGCCACTACACTCCAGCCTGGTAACAGAGCAAGACTCCATCTCAACAACAACAAAAACAAACAAAAAACCCACCACCATTTGCAGGGCTGGATGTGAAAAGGGAAAAAAAATGTACAAGGTGAAATGTGTGCTGTAGAAGAACTACCACCTGTTCAGCTGCCGCGCACACCATCATTCCTAACTCAGCAAAAGAACCCCAGTCTCCGGGAAAAATTAAAAGCGAACTGCTGTTTCCAAAATGCATTTTTACGGTTGGAAATCTGTGTTTCCCAAGCCCTCCTTCCCATCCTTGGCACTGTGAGAAATGTTTCTCACCCCTGGGGACATGGGGCTGGAGATGCAAAAGGCAAAGTCACCAAGGCTGAATTTCAGCTGCCTGCATCCTGGCAGCCAGGGCCAGAGGGCCATGAGGGGTTCCCTAGCTCCCGCCGTCCATGCTGGACTCACGGGGCAAAGCTCTGCTGCAGTGGCCAGGCTTACCTCCATGAAGTGATTGCTCAGGGTGGCTCCCGAGTCATTCTTGGTCTGGCTGACACAGAGATGACTCTTGCTGCTCTTGTCCCAGTGCTTCCCATAGCTCGCCTCCAGTTCAAGTGATTCTCCTGCCTCAGCCCCCAGAGAAGCTGGGATTATAGACAGTTGCCACTATGCCTGGCTAATTTTTGTATTTTTAGTAGAGACGGGGTTTCACCATGTTGGCCAGGCTGGTCTCGAACTCCTGACCTTGTGATCCATCCGCCTCAGCCTCCCAAAGCGCTGGGATTATAAGCATGAGCCACTGTGCACGGCCTTTTTTTTTTTTTTTTTTTTTTAATTTATTATTTGTTTATTTTAGAGATAAGACCTCACTCTGTTGCCCAGGCTGGAGTACAGTGGCACCATTTTGGCTCATTGCAACCTCTGCCTCCTGGGCTAAAGCAACCCTGGATGAATAGACCTAAGACTGAGTCTGAAGTGCCAGCCCTGGATCCATTCCTATATGGCTATGCTATTGGGAGCAAGTTCATCTCTTTGAGGATGAGCTCAGGGTACTCAGATCACCACTTGCCAGACACTGGTGCTCTCTCTGGATGTCCCACCTGGCCTGTGCACCCACCTTGTGGCTGAAGGCTGGGATGTGTGTGCAGTGGAGCTCATGGCCCAGCTCCAGCTGGTAGGCGCCATCTGAGCCGCTCTCTGTCTGCAGCCTCTGGTGGGTGCTGCACTCAGGTTCTGGCTGCTTTGCCTGACCCATGAGGATTGATCAAGGGACCCCTGCCTTCCCCTTTCAGGCAGCCCTCCACCAGGACTCCCAGAGGAGGAGGGCCCAGCCCAGCCTGACCTCAGCCATGTCCCACCGGCCATGTGCTCTGCTTCACTTGTCACTCCATTAGAATCTGTCCATGAAGTGTTAAGAGATGTATGAATGTCCCCTCAACAGACACACTCTTTTTTTTTAATGAGCAGGTACTAAGTCCTACTCAGAGGCCATAGAATGACTAATGGAAAATCCTGTGGTGACAGCATATCTTAGCTCGCAGAGCCACAGCCACAGGAAACAAGGCAGGCCCTGCCACCTCCACCTGCCCCACAGTCAGGCATGCGGTGCCTTACCCAGGAGGCTGCACTGGATCCTCAGGGAGTTGGTCCAGAGCCGGCCCCACTGCTGCAGCAGGCCAAGGGCACGCAGCCCCACCAGCCCTGGCACGAACAGCTTGGCACCCAGGGCGGCCACCCGGCATCCATCTTCCTCCTTCCTTTCCAGCAGTGCTGCAGGGACAGAGAGCAGGCAGGAGAAAGGGTCAGCCTCCAGGGACCAACACTCCCAGCCCCAGGCAAAGAGGGGACTCGGGATACCCCAGGGGCCTTGGGGTTGGGGGGCTCCTTGAAGAGCCAACACCTCTGCCCTGCACAGCAGCCCACAGACAGGCCTGATCATGGCTCACTGCAGCCTTGACCTCCCAGGCTCAATTGATCCTCCCACCTCAGCCTCCCAAGTAGCTGGAACTACAGACATGTGCCACCACATTGGCTAATTTCTATTTTTATTTATTTATTTTTTTTGGTAGAAACGGGTCTCACTATGCTGTCCAGGCTGGTCTTGAACTCCTGGGTTCAAGCAATCCTCCTGCCTTGTCTTCCCAAATTGCTGGAATTAATAGGCATGGGACACTGTGCTTGGCTCAAAAATAAAGTAGAATGAGGCTGGGCACAGTGGCTCATGCATGTAATCCCAGCACTTTGGGAGGCCAAGGCAGGAAGATTTTCTGAGGTCAGGACTTAGAAACCAGCCTGGCCAACATAGTGAAACCCTGTCTCTACTAAAAATACAAAAAAAAAANGTAGAAACAGGGGTCTCACTGTGTTTCCCAGACTGGTCTTGAACTCCTGGACTCAAGCAATCCTCCTGCCTTGGCTTCCCAAAGTGCTAAGATTATAGGCATGGGACACTGTGCTTGGCCCAAGGGTAAAGTAGAATGAGGCCAGGTTCAGTGGCTCATGCCTGTAATCCCAGCACTTTGGGATGCCAAGGTAGGCAGATTTCCTGAGGTCAGGAGTTCGAGACCAGCCTGGCCAACATAGCAAAACAGTGTCTCTACTAGAAATACAAAACAAAACAAAAAAACCAAGTATGGTGGTGGGCACCTGTAATCCCAGTTACACAGGAGGCTGAGGCAGGAGAATCACTTGAACCCAGGAGGCAGAGGCTGCAGTGAGCCAAGATTGCACCATTGCATCCAGTCCCAGCAACACTGTGAGACTCTGTCTCAAAAAAAAAAAAAAAAAGTAGAATGAAACAAAATAACAAAATCAAATAGGACAGATGACAAAAGAATTAACCACACACTATGGGTTGTTGGGTAAATTTCTGAAGCTTCTGCTTCTGCAACACTGAAGGTCATCCAGAACACACAGGTGGAAATGGGCCAGCTGTTATGACTCCCAAACACCCACATGAGGTGGTCAACAGCCACCGCTCCAAGTGCCCCCAGCTCCAGCTCCTATCCTTATCTTGAAATCTTTCAGAACCCATTAAGCGGCACACCCAGGCACCATCACACAGACTCTGGCACAGGGCCAGAACCTGCTCAGCCTGTGTGTGTTTTAAATGCCCTGTGTATTTTAGGTCAAAATGTTACACGTTTCTTATCGTGGTTGAGAATAAAAACTGCCCAAAAGCTGCTATTTTAAGGTTTCTGGGGGTGGTTGGAGGTTGGGGGGGTTCTGGGGGCTCACGCTGAGCCTGTGTCTCTCTTTAGGTGGGATGTTGATATCAAGAGGCTGGGGTGATGAGGACCATCAGGAGGCATTTGGCCCACACCCTAGCCTGGCCACGGAGGAACGGGGCACAAGGGATTTCATCGCCTACCTGTCACGTGGGCCTGGTCACTCAGCAGATGGCTCAGCGATGCAGAGAGGCCGGCTTGCTGCCCACCTGCTGCGTGAGGTTCCCTGTAAAGATGACGGGGCTGAACCAATCACCAGTTTCATCTCCAGCTGTGCCTGGAACTGCTCAGCCTTGCCGACCATGGTTGGCTGCAGGTCACTCTAGCCCTAAAAGGCCTTGGTGTCACCTGGAATGACAGGCTTGGCCAACAGGCCCAGCCATGACCACACAAGCTGGGACTGGAGAGAGGGCAGGGGACGGCCCAGGCAATGGCTTTGTATGCTGATCCTTCCCCAATTTTTGTTTTTTCTTGAGATGGAGTCTCATTCTGTCGCCCAGGCTGGAGTGCAGTGGCGTGATCCTGGTTCACTGCAACATTTGCCTCCCAGGTTCGTGATTCTCCTGTCTCAGCCTCCCAAGTAGCTGGGATGACAGGCATACACCACAGTGCCCAGCTAATTTTTCTATTTTTAATAGAAACGGGGTTTTGCCATTTTGGCCAGGCTGGTCTCAAACTCCTGAGCCCAAGTGACCTGCCCACCTTGGCCTTCCAGAGTGCTCGGATTACAGGCTTGAGTCGCTGTGCCCAGTCCGTCCTCCATTTTTTAAACTCCAGATTTCTCAAAATTAGAAACCTGTGTTACAAACTCAGACATCAGTACAAAGGACTCCTCTTTCCTTGACAACCCCCTCATTGGATCCATCAGGAACTCAGTTGACCGTTGCTATGGAATGCGACGAGAATCAACCCCATCTTTCACCTCTGCTGCACGCCAGCTCCAGCCCTGCTCATTGTGCCTGTTGCACTGCAATATCCTCCTGGCTCCCATCTCCCTGCTGGTAACTGATCTCCACGTGGTGACCAGATACATCAAATGATGGCACACTAGCATTTCTTACAGTACAATCCAAAATCCTTGAGAAGGCCAGTGAAGCCAGAACTTTGTTGGTCACTGGTGCCAACACTGGCAAGTGGGCCACAGGGACAGCTCACTACACTCCAAGGCCCCACATGGGAGATCCTCTAGAAAAGCCATGAGCAACTACAAATACCATCTTTGGTGGCCCCAACAACCTGTGTACACACCCCATACACCCCTCTGTTAGCCACTAGCTGGTCAGTTCACCTAAAAGATGTCAAAACAATACTCGCTATTACCAGACCGTCACTACTTAATGCTGTGTTTCCCTGATCCCCACCAATGTGTGTGCAGATGTGTGTGTATTAATGTGTGTGCATCTGTGTACAGATGTATCTGTACATGGATATGTGTAGATGTGTGTGTATACGGATATATGGAAATACACAGATATGTGTGTATGAATTTGTGGATATGGATGTGTGTTACAGCAATGTGTGTCTACATGGATGTGTCTATACATAGACGTGTGTATGAATGTGTGTGTATATGGATGTGTGTGTGTGTGTAAAGACGTGTGTATATATATGGATGTGTGTATATCAATGTATGTGTACAAATATGTCTACATGTGGATGTAGATGCTCGCAGCTCTTCCTGCTGACAGGCACATCCTAGCGCCGGCTTTCTCCAGTGTGTATCAGAGGCTGCGTGGTGGTGTCAGAGCTTCCTCAGGGTACACGTGAATAGGTGAGCACAGAATTTCTTTCCCAAACCACAACACTTTGCAGTTAAAGAGAACACTAGTTACAAATGCGTCAGGTCAGCAGGCATAAACTGGGGCTCTCCAGGAAACCCAGGACCCAACCCCCACACACCGGTGTAGGGGGTGCCAAACAGAACACTTCCCACATCAACCTTAAATCCCACAAACTTTGAGACAAGTTGAACCCAAGCTCTGGCACTTTGTATTCATGAGCTCACCTGCCTAAGTTTTGTCATCTTGTATGGGTTTACAAAGAGGACTTGAAGAAGGGACCTCCTGTCTGCTCAAACAGGCTCCAGAAAGTTACAGAGTGCTGCTGGCTGTTACTGTAATTGTGATGAAACTAGAATTTCTAGTGGATGGAACTAGAATTTCTCAAAAGGCAAACATTTCCAAGCTTCAGACAGCTCTATAGGGAGCGGCAGGAAGGTCTGAGGGGGAGGTACAGGCAATCTGTGCTTGCACATTTAGCAAATAACGAGGCATTCAAAGGCCCCTGGAAGTTCTGGAAATGAGGCAGAAGTCTCACCCATCAGACAGGTGGGGCTTTAGGAGGAAGATGGCTCTCCCCTGACATGGGCCTTCTCCCCACCCAGGTGGAAGGCACAGGTGGAAGTGGAGAGAGTATTTATGCAGCAAGACATTCAGCCCCAACTTCAGATGCTCCACTGCAGGCCTCTCTGAGAAGACACTGGAAACTGAGGCAGAGTCAGGTGATCCACTGCTGAACGTGCCCAGTGGTCATGCCTGGCGGGATCAAGTTTAAAGCTGCTATTTGTACCCTGACTGGAGTGCAGTGGTGTGATCTCGACTCAACCTGCACCTTCCAGATTCAAGCAATTCACCTGCCTCAGCCTCCTGAGAAGCTGGGCCTACAGGCATGCACCACCGTGCCCAGATAAATTTTGTACTTTTAGTAGAGACAGGGTTTCACCTTGGCCAGCCTGTCCCAAATTCCTGACTTCATGTGATCCTCCCGTTTTTGCCTCCCAATATTTGTATACTTTTTGAAGTCAACCATCTACTTAAGAAGGGTATAGAAGTTTTAAGTCTCCCCAGGATGGAGACAGACAAAAAATTTCAACACAATGACAAGGGCTTCAAGTGACTCACTAAGTTCCATCCCGGTACCCTTGGGTAAGAACCCTTGAAAAGTGCCTACTAAGATGAAAATGAGCTGGGACAACATAGTAAGACCCATCTCCACAAAAAAGAAAAAAAAAATGGAAAGAAAAACAAAATAGAAGGGCATGATGACACAGGCCTTAGTCCCAGCTGCTTGGGAGGCTGAGGCAAGAGGATGTCTGGGGCTCAGGGATTTGAGGCTGCAGTGATCTAGGATCACTCCATTGCATAGAAGACCTTGTAAAAGAAGGAGAAAAGTGGGAAAGAGAAGTGGGGGGAAAGATGTGGGGAAAAGCGAGGGAAAGAGGCAGGAAGAGGAAAAAAGAGGGAATAGATGGAGGGAGAGAAAGGAAAGAAAAGGAAAAAGAAAGGAAGAAAAGAGAAAAGAAATGAGAAAAACATATAAACCTGTGGCCAGGGAATTCCACTGTTAAGAATTTACTCTGCAGAGAGAATGGTGTTCACCACAGAATAATTGTAAGAGAGGAAACCTGGGAAGAACTCAAGAGCATTTCATTATGAAACTAGCTGAATACATTCCATTCCATGGACTATTACATGGTCATTCGCACTAAGCAGGAGACGCTAATTTTTTTTTAGGTGGATATATTAACTCCACGTGCTGATTGTGTGCATAGGTCATCTCTGAAAGGAATCACCAGAAAAACCCTAACAGTGGTTGGGTTTCAGGAGGGGAGGGAGAGCAGCTTTAAGGCTGCACCAGCACCAACCAATAGAACTTTTTGCAGTGAGGACCATGTTTCAGGGCCACCTGCAGCTGTGGAGCACCTGAAATGTGGCCCACACAGCCAAAGAGCCAAATCTTTCATTTTCTTTAATGTTAATTCATTTAGATCTTTTTTCTTTGAGATGGAGTCTAGCTCTGTTGCCCAGGCTGGAGTGAGGCTGCATGCTCTTGGCTAACCGCAACCTCTGCTCTCCAGGTTCAAGCAGGTCTCCTGCCTCAGCTTCCCAAGTAGATGGGGTTACAGGGGCTCACCACCACATCTGGCTACTTTTTATGTTTTTGGTAGAGATGGGCTTTCACCATGTTAGTCAGGCTGGTCTCAAACTCCTGACCTCAGGAGAGCCACCTGACTCGGCCTCCCAAAATGATGGGATTATAGGTATGAGCCACTATATCTGGCCTCACTTAGATTTCAAGAAACACAGATGCCACTGGCTGCCATATGGAAGACTCAGTTCTATACACTTTCATAGTTTTTGAACTTTGAATCATTTAGATGCATTGCCTATTTTTTTCATTGTAGAACTTAACAGACTAGTATTTAGATTGTATTAATCTAAATGAACTCTACAATAGAATTTAAATTGTACCAGCAAATGCTGATATATAAAAAGATTGCCAAGGTGTGTGTGTGTGT
>NW_016107894.1:80100-81520 GCF_001604975.1 Cebus imitator | reverse complement strand
TCATTTTTGTATTTTTAGTAGAGAAGGCGTTACACCATGTTGGCCAGGCTGGTCTTGAACTCCTGACCTCAAGTGATCCACCTGCCTCGGCCTCCCAAAGTGCTGAGGATTACAGGCATGAGCCAGCATGCCCACCTGCAAAGGTATATTTTTGAGTAAAAAGAGCAAGGTACAAACAAAAAATAGGGAAAATCTGGGTGTGGTGGCTCATTCCTGTAATCCTAGCACCTTGAGAGGCTGAGGTGGGAAAATCGCTGGAGCCCACGAGGTTGAGGCTGCAGTGAGCCATGTTTGCACCACTGCCCTCCAGCCTGAGTAACAGAGCAAGAAAATTAAAATTAAAGTTAAAAAACCAAAACCTAAGCATGACAATTGGGTTTTCATGTGCCTTCCTCAAAACTTGTTATGATATCATCACATCACCCATCTGATGTGAAAAAGAATAAAACCCGGAAACTCAAACTAAAAATATTTGCAAATCTATAATGTTATGCATTGTCCTGTGTCTTCCCGAAAAATAGTGAAGCCCTACGCCGAAGGGTCTGTGGATGGGACCTTATTTGGAAATAGGCTCTTCACATGTGATCAAGGTAAGCTGAGGTAATGAGTGTGAATCCTAATCCTGTGTGCCTGGTGTCCTTATAAAAAGGGGATGTGTGGACAAAGACACCTACCAAGGGAAGACAATGTCAAGACAGAGACAGAAGACCACCTACAAGCCAAGGAACTCTGGAGGCTCTGAGAATCCAGGAGCGAGACCTGGGCAGACCCTCCCTCACAGCCTTCACAGGAAAAACAAACAAACAATAAAAAAATCCCTTGATTTCAGACTCCTGGCCTCCAGAACTGTGAGAATAAACCTCTGTGGTTGAAGCCACACAGTTTAGGGTACTTTGTTAAGGCAGCGCTAGGAAATGAATGCAGATTTCTTGGGGCATGCATCAACACTTCTGAAGGAAATTTGGGACGTGGCATGCTTGAACTTACAATTCATACCTTTCTCTACTCTGAATTCTTTTTTTTGAGAGACAGGGTCTCACTCTGTCACCCAGGCTGGAGTGCAGTGGCACAAGCATGGCTCACTGCAGCCTCCACCTCCTGGGCTCCAGCAATCCTCTTGCCTCAGCCTCCTGAGTAGCTGAGACTACAGGCACATGCCACTGTGACTGGCTAATTTTTAAAAAATGTTTTGTAGAGATGGGGTCCTGCTACGTTGCCCAGGTTTACCTGGAACTCCTAGCCTCAAGTGATCTTCCCATCTTGGCCTCCCAAAGTTCTGGGATTATAGGTATAAGCCACTGTAACTGGCTTGCCTTTTTATTTAAAGACAGAATCTTGCTCTATCGCCCAGGCTGGAGTGCAGGGACATGATCTCAGCTCACTGCAACCTCCACCTCCTGGGTTCAAGCAATTCTTTTTT
>NW_016107894.1:64652-78664 GCF_001604975.1 Cebus imitator | reverse complement strand
CTGAGGCAGGAAAGTCACTTGAATCCGGGAGACGGAGGTTGCAGTGAGCCAAGATCACGCCATTGCATTCCAGCCTGGGCAACAAGAGCGAAACTCCGTGTCAAAAAAATAAAAAATAAAAATAAAAAATGCCGAGTGTGATGGCTCACACTTGTAATCCCAGCACTTTGGGAGAATGAGAAGGGTGAATCACCCGAAGTAAGGAGTTCGGGACCAGCCTGGCCAACATGGTGAAACCCTGTCTCTACTAAAAATACAAAAATTAGCCAAGTGTGCTGGTAGATGCCTGTAATCCCAGATACTCAGGAGGCTGAGGCAGGAGAATTTCTTGAACCTCGGAGGTGGAGGTTACATTGACCCGAGATCACAGCACTGCACAGAGTGGAGACTCTGTCTCAAAAAAACACAAAAACAAAAACAGAAGCAAGCTACAGACTGGTACTGATCTGTGGCCAGGAGGGTTGGGGACCCCAGCTGTAGACAATATGTAACGATCAAATCAGCGTAACTGAGACAGTCATCACCTCAAATATTTATCTTTTATTTTGGGAACACAAAAATCCTTCTCTTCTAGCTATCTTGAAATATTCAAATAAATTCTCATTCACTGTAATTTCCCTTGTGCACTATTGATTATTGTAACTTACTCCTTCTATCTAGGCCTTCTTGTCTTTCATTCACTCTTTAAAAATTATTTTTATTTATTTCTGAGACAGTCTCTCTCTTTCTGCCAGGCTAGAGTGCAGTGGTGCAATCTCGACTCACTGCAACCTCCACCTCCTGGGTGCAGGCAATTCTTCTGCCTCAGCCTCCCAAGTAGCTGGGTTGCTGGGATGACAGGCGTACACCACCATTCCTAGCTAACTTTTGTATTTTTAGTACAGATGGGTTTTCACCAGGTTCTCCAGGCAAGTCTCAAACTTCTGACCTCAAGCAATCCGCCCACCTCTGCCTCTCAAAGGGCTGGGATTACAGGCATGAGCCACAGCACCAGCCATTCATTCATTCTTACATTCATTCATTCCACTAATTACTACTGCCTGGTTATCATATATCCGGTGGGGTTCCAGGCTCTGGGGAAACAGCAATGAGCAAAACAAAGTTCCTGCTCTCTTAATGGATCCATCATTCTAATGAGGGGGAAAGAGACAGGCGATCCATAAACAAATCATTAGCACAGACAGCATATCAGGTGGAAAGCGCTATGAAGAATAAATACTGTAATCCCACACCTGTAATCCCAGCACTTTGGGAGGCTGAGGTGGATGGATCCCTTGAGGTTAGGAGTTCAAGACCAGCCTGGCCAACATGGTGAAATGCCATCTCTACTAAAAGTACAAAAAAAAAAAAAAAAAAAAAAAAAAAAAAAAAAAAAAAAAAAAAAAAAAAAAAAAAAAAAAAAACCCCAGGCGTGGTGGCACCTGCCTGTCATCCTAGCTACTCAGGAGGCTGAGGTAGGAGGATTGCTTGAACTTGGGAGGTGGAGGTTGCAGTGAGCTGACATTGCGTCACTGCACTCCAGCCTGGGGAACAGAGCAAGACTCTGTCTTCAAAAATATAAAAGTAAAGAGAAATCAGGCGCAGGTGTAGAGCACATTAGCACGAGCAGGGGTGCTGTGGTGGTGGTGAAGGTGGTCAGGAAAGGCCTCTCTGTGAAGATGACAGACATGAGGGCTGGGCCTGGGGAGAGCAGCCCGGGAGGGCTCTAGGTGTTGGTCCCATTTCTGGTCCTTTTGTTTAGTTTAGTTTTGTTTTTGAGACAAAGACTTGCTCTGTCACCCAGGCTGGAGTGAAGTGCCACAATCTCGGTTCACTGCAGTCCCCACCACCTGGGTTCAAGTCACCTCAGCCTCCCAAAGAGCTGGGATGACAGGTGAGTCACTGTGCCTGGTCTATGCATCAACATGTTCAAATTCTTCTGAAAACTGTGCTTTAGGAAGAGTGTTCTGACAGCCATCGGAAATAAATGACAGAATGGCAGGAAGGATCATGTCAGTGACAGGGTGGCTGTGGACATCTGCTGGCCAGCAGCAGGAAAGCCACTCAGACCTTGGATTCTACCTCTGCAGCCCACCTGCACATGAACCCTCCTCCCCACATCAGTAGGAGCCTGGAACTCTCAGAACAGCAAACCTCAGCAGCCGCTGCCACCTTCACCAGAATGATGTGATTAATTTGTTCATGGAGAAGACAGCAGGAACCCCGAGAGAACAGGATCCAGAATGTGTGGGTTTTGATGGACAGGGTGGTAAGACCTGGGAGACTCCACCTACCTCACCCCCTGACCCCCACACTCCTTCCCCAGTCCTGCTCGGCACAGAGACTAGAGTGACATCACCAGAAAGGTAGACACTTGGAAGGACACCAGTGACACGAAGAGGAGGCCAGAGGTCCACACGGTGCCCAGCCCCTGGCCTCAGATGCCCAGGATGGGCGGGCTGTGTCCTTGCTGGACAGTGGTGAGGGAGGCGGTCCTGACTGCAGGGGGTGCTGGAGGGAACAAGGGTCTTCTGGAGTGAGGGTGGTCCAGGCGGAGGGAACAGCTAAAGCAGATGCCTGGAGAGATGTGTGAACATCAGGCAGGTGTGAGGATGGGGAAGGTGGGTAGGTGGGAAAGGGAGGGAGACGGGTGGAAGGTGAGGCTGGAGGCAATGAGGCAGCTCAGGGTGGGCCTGGTGGGCCTCTGTGGGGCCTTTGGCTCAGACCGAGGAAAATGGGGCTGCTGTGGGTCTGAGCAGAGGAGGTTGCAATGGATTCAGCTCACACAGGTCTCCTGTGGCTGGAAGTGGAGAGAGGCTGGGGCAGAAGTAGGGAGTGAGCCAGGGCCTTGCTGCTGGATGCATTTTCAAGATGACACCAAGCAAATTTGCTGACTGATAGGGTGCGGGAGAAAAAGGCATTGATCTGACCCAGGGCCTGGGGCCTGAACACTGGAGGGAGGAGCCTCTGTCCACTGCGATGGGGAAGGAGTGGGCAGGTCTGCATAATGGGCAACTCACAGAGACAAGAACAAAGCCAGACCCACCGACTCCCACTCAGCTCTCCCCTCCCCATAGCCCACACCAGGGCCTGTGTCTTCCTCATTACTTCCTGCCTCGTCCGTCTCTTTCCCAACAGCCGAACCTGACAGCGATTCCTCTTCTTGGTAGTGAAGAAATTCAGAGGGAGGAGGCTCAGGAGGACAGCGATGGTGGAGGGACCCAGGAACTGTGGACAGAGGGGACAGAACCTCAGGGGATCCCGAGGAGCCCAGCTGCCAGAGGTGTGTGAACCACAGCAGCTCCATCTTGAATAGGAGCTGGGTAAAAGGAGGCTGAGACTTACTGGGCGGCATTTCCAGGCAGTGAAGGCATTCTAAGTCACAGGGTGAGACAAGAGGGCAGCACAGGATACAGGTCACAGAGAGATTGCCAGTAAAACAGGCTGCAGTAAAGAAGCCAGTCCAAAACCCACCAAAACCAAGATGGCGACCAGAGTGACTTCTGGTGGTCCTCACTGCTACATTGCCACCATTGCCATGACAGTTTACACATGTCATGGCAACATCAGAAAGTTTCCCTATATGATCAAAAATGGGGAGTCATGAATAACCAACCCCTCGTTCAGCATGTCACGAAGAACCCTAAAGATGGGCACCGGCACCCTCTGGGCTGCTCTATGGGGTAGCCATTCTATCTTTACTTTCCTAAAAAATTTGCTTTTTAAGGAAAGAATAAACGTGCTCTGTGGCTCACACCTGTAATCCCAGCACTTTGGGAGGCTGAGGGAGGCGGATCACCTGAGGTCAAGAGTTCAAGATCAGCCTGGCCAACATGGTGAAACCCCGCCTCTACTAGAAATATAAAAATTAGCCAGGTGTGGTGACATGCACCTGTGATCCCAGCTACTCAGGAGGCTGAAGCAGGAAAATCACTTGAACCCGGGAGGCGTAGGTTGTAGTGAGCCAAGATTACACCTCTACCCTCTATCTAGCCTGGGCAACAGAGTGAGACACGATGTCAAAAAAAAAACTAAAACAAAAATACAAACAAACAAAAAAATGTGCTTTCACTTTACAGACTCATCCTGAATTGTTTCTTGCATGAGATCCAAGAACCCTCCCTTGGGGTCTGGATCGGGTCCCCTTTCCTCTAACACAGCTGCAGATCCTCAAGAGGGTCAGACTTGGGTCCAAAGATGGGGAGTCAGGGAATGTGAAAAGGGCAGTCACCAGGTCCCATGGATCTGGGCTCATGGGGGTCTGCTGGGTCAGGAGGCGCCTGCTGAAGACGGGGTCGGGGTCCTTCAATGTCAGGGAGGGGAATGGCCCACTTACACGATGGGGAGAGGGTTACATTCCAGACAGAACATGCACACACAGGAGTAGGACTGCGAGGTGTTCCTGGCCACAACAGTGAAGGTGAAACCTCTGGAATCAGGACTGGTTACAAATCCTGACCCTGATACCTGTGAGTGTGGCCTTGGGGCAAGTCACCTCCCTAACGTGAAATTCCCTGGTCTGCAAAATGGGAACAGAGCTGTCCTCATTTTGCATTTTTCTTATTACATTTAAGTATTTTCCTAATCTTCATTTTACCCTCATGAGGGTTGTCAGACTCAGCAAATCATCATACAGATGCCCCGTTACCTTCGAAGACAAAGAGTGAATAAGGATTTAGCTTAAGTCTCCTGCATTATTTGGGACATACACTGAGTCCGAAACTCACACTTCACTGGATGTCCTGTGTTTTCTCTGGCAACCCTGCTCCCCACCAACGTGGTGCTTTTGCGATAGTTATCTCCCCTCTCAGCTTTGGTTTCCATATCTGGAAAATGTGGAAGTGGGAGGTAGAATAAATGATTTTTAGGTTGCTGTGACTTTCTGAGAGTCCTTCACAGGTTACTTGAACCCATTCTCTCACAAAGTGCCACCCCAACTCCAGTCTGCATGCCTCAGTTTCCCCTCTCAGTCCTTAGGAATATATAATATTATTTTTTTAGATGGAGTCTCGCTCTGTTACTCAGGCTGGAGTGCAGAGTTGTGACCTTGGCTCACAGCAACCTCTGCTTCTCAACCAATTCTCCTGTCTCAGCCTCCCAAGTAGCTAGGATGACAGGTGTGCATCACTATGCCTGACTAATTTTTGTATTTTTAGTACAGACAGGGTTTTACCATGTTGCCAGGCTGGTCTCAAACTCCTGACCTCAAGTGATCTACCCACCTCAGCCTCCCTAAGTGCTGGGATTACAGGTTTGACCAACCCAACCCAGATCAAGAAAATAGAACACTATTTTCTAATCTTGGGTCAGTTTGTTTCATTTATGCAGCAATGGCGTCACCTGGTGGCTTCATGGAGAAGTGCCCTGAGGTTAAACCACACACAGCAGGGGTTGGAAAAACACTCAAAGGAATCTGACAGAAGATGAGCATCTCTCTCTGGGGGAAAAATGGTTCATTAAACTGTAGCAACCTCAGTATCCACCCCTCCTTCACCAGGATCTCATGGTGATGTCAGGAGCTGTCTACCAAGAGGCAGAAAAAGTTGCCAGGGAAAGTGACAAGCGTTATCTGTGGAAATCTTGGTTTCTCTGATTTCTTTTTTTTTTCGGGGGTGGGGTGGGGGGAGTCTTGCTCTGTCTCTCAGACTGGAGTGCAGTGGTGTAATCTCATCTAACTACAATTTATGCCTCCCGGGTTCAAGCGATTCTCCTGCATCAGCCTCCTTAGTAGCTGAGATTATAGGCACATGCAACCATGCCTGGTGCATTTTTGTACTTTTAGCAGAGACAAGGTTTCACCATGTTAGCCAGGCTCATCGTGATCTCCTGACCTCAAGTGATCTGTCCACCTGAACCTCCCAAAGTGCTGGGATTACAGGCATGCACCCCCACGCCTGGCAGAAAGATCAGGTTTTCTCATTTTATTATTTTTATTTTTTAGACAGAGTCTCACTCTGTCATCCAGGCTGGAATACAATGGTGTGGTCTCAGCTCACTGTAACCTCCACCTCCTGGGATTCTCTGGCCTCAGCCTCTCGAGTAGCTGGGACTACAGGCATGTGCCACCACACCTGGCTGATTTTTGTATTTTTAGTAGAGATGGGGTTTCACTATGTTGGCCATGATGGCCTCAATCTCCTGACCTCCGGTGATCCTCCCACCTCAGCCTCCTGAAGTGCTGGGATTACAGGCATGAACCACTGTGCCTGGCCATGGGTTTTCTTGAACCAAAGCATATTCCTTGTCATGTTTAACAGAATTGTGCCCCAGCCCTGTACTTTCCTTGATTCATCCTCCTTTGAATAGCAAACCTCTCAAAAGCTGTAACGAACATGGAAGAGCCACTGGCCAGCTGGGCTGGGTAGTGCCATGGGGCCTGCGGTCCCAGCAGTTGGCATCCCCTTTCCCAGGATGTACACATGGCCTCATTTACCTGTTCTTTTCTCTCCTAGGTTAGTGCGTCGACACCGTCTGGGTGAAAAAAGGAGACCAGATCTTGTTTTCATCCATGTTCGAAGCCAATATCACCATCCACAGCATTGCTGTCAGCGTGGGTCCGAGCCACCGGTAGCCTAGAAATATTTAGACCTGGTTTATTAACCACACATCTGCCAGACCCAACCCAGCCAAACCATGAAATCAACTGGGTGCAGTGACCCACATCTGTAATCCCGGCACTTTGGGAGGCCAAGGCAGGTGGATCTCCTGAGGTCAGGAGTTTGAGACCAGCCTGGCCAACATGGTGAAACCCCGTCCCTGCTAAAAATATAAAAATGAGCCAGGTCGTTTTTATTATTATATTACAGGTTGTGCACACTTGTAATCCCAGCTACTCAGGAGGCTGATGTGGGAGAATCACTTCAGGAAGTTGCAGTGAGCCGAGATTGAACCACTGCACTCCAGCCTGGGCAGAGCATGAGACTCCATCTCTAAAAACCACAGTAACAACCACAAAAACACAAAATCAAACCCCTGCCCTTTTTTTTTTTTAGAGATAGATAGGGACTTCCTGCGTTGTCTAGGCTACAGTGCAGTGGTACAATCATAGCTCACTGCAGCCTCTTACTCCCAGGCTCAAGCAGTCCTCACACCTCAGCCTCCTGAGTAGCTGGGATTACAGGTGCATGCTACCATGCCCAACTAATATTTGTGTGTGTGTGGAGATGGGGTCTCACCATGTTGGCCAGGCTGGTCTCAAACTCTGGTCTTCAAGTGATCCTCCCGTTTCAGCCTTCCAAAGTGCTGGGATTACAGGCATGAGCCTCTGTTCCTGGCCAAAACCTAATTACACATTCATGAATGACCGAGGGCATGAGCTTCTGTGTCCTTCAACAATAAAATGGATTATTCCTTGGGTAAAACTTTGCTGGGGATGCTGTAACAAAGTGCCACAAACTAAGTGGCTTAGAACAAGACCAATTTGTTGTCTCAGGCCAGATGCTGTGGCTCATGTCTGTAATCCCTGTACTTTGGGAGCATGAGAGAATCTCTTGAGGTCAGGAGTTTGAGACCAGCCAGGCCAATAGGATGAAGCCCTGTCTCTACTGAAAAAATACAAGGCCGGGACTGGTGGCTCACACCTGTAATCCTAGCACTTTGGGAGGCTGAGGTAGGCAAATCATGAGGTCAGGAGTTGGAGACTAGCGTGGCCAACATGGTGAAACCCTGTCTCTACTAAAAATACAAAAATTAGCTGCATCTGGTGGCATACGTCTGTAATCCCAGCTACTCAGGAGGCTGAGGCAGGAGAACTGCTTGAACCCAGAAGGTGGAGGTTGCAGTAAGCTGAGATCGCACCATTTTATGTGTTCCCAAGCTACTCAGGAGGCTAAGGTGGGAGGATTGCTTGAGCCAGGGAGAATGAGGCTGCAGTGAGCTGAGATCATGCCCCTGTACTCCAGCCTGGGTGACAGAGCGAGACCCTGTCTCAATAAATCAATAAATAAAATAAGAAGTTGTTGTCTCCCAGTTGGAAGCCAGAATTGTGAAGTCAGGTGTCTGCAAGCCGGGCTCTCTCTGGAGGCTCTGGGGAAAAATCTGTCCCAGCCTCTCTCCTGACTCAGGCATCCCTTGACTTATAGTGGCCATTGTCCTTCTATGCATGTCTGTCTCTGTGTGCAAATTTACCTTTGGGCAGGCACAGTGGCTCACACCTATCATCCCAGCACTTTGGGAGGCTGAGGCAGGATTGCTTGAGCCCAGAAGTTGAAGACCAGCCTGGGAAACATAGTGAGATATCGTCTCTACATAAAATACGGAAAATTAGCTGGGCATGGTGGAACACACCTGTAGTCCCAGCTACCCCCCTCAGGAAGCTGAGGTGGGAGAATCACTTGAACCCAGGATTTTGAGGCTGCATTGAACTATGATCACACCACTACACTCCAGCCTGGGTGACAGAATAAGACTGTCTCAAGAAAAAAATATTTTATTCTTTCTTTTTCTTTTACTGGCAACAAATTTCTCTTTTAGTTACAATACCCGTTATATGGGATCAGGGCTCCATCTTCATGGCCCACTTTAACTTGATGACCTCTGTAACCACCCGGTCTCCAGATAAGCTCATGCCTGTAATCCCAGCATTTTGGAAGGCTGAGGTGGGAGAATCACTTGAGGTCAGGAGTTCAAGAGCAGCCTGAGCAACACAGTGAGACTTCACCTCTACAAAAACAATAAAAAATAAATTAGCTGGGTGTAGGGGTGTGTACCTGTAGTCCCAGCTCCTTGGGAGACAGGCGCACAGAGCGAGCCCAGGAGGTCGAGGCTGCAGTCATCTGTGATTGTGCCACTGCTCACCAGCTGGGCAACAGCAAGACCTAGTCTGTCTTAAGAGAAAAAAAAAAAAGTGTTTGCTGATCCACTGTGGGGTAATTTTTAAAAACCTTAACTCTATATTTTCATATTGCTTAGCTTTTCCACATCAACTCTGTGATTATAACCAGAAAATAGCAGTCACATTACTTTTTTTTGTTTTTTGAGATGGAGTTCCTATCTTGTTGCCCAGGCTGGAGTGCAGTGGCATGATCTCTGCTCACTGCAACCTCTGCCTCCTGGGTTAAGTGATTCTCCTGCCTTAGCCTCCTGAGTAGATGGGACTACAGGCACATGCCACCCCGCCTCGCTCATTTTTGTGTTTTTAGTATAGAGAGAGATTCACCATGTTGATCAGGCTGGTCGTGAACTCCTGGCTTCAAGTGATCTGCCCGCCTCAGCCTCTCAAAGTGCTCGAATTGCAGGCATCAGCCAGGGCACCTGGACATACTTATCTTTTTATCCACAGAAATGATCAGCATTTCAATTTTTGTTTGTCTTCTTTTGTTTTTCTTAGATGACAACAAACTGGCAGTTATAATTGGGGAAGACAGTTTGCATTATGGGAATCTGGGAGTTATGCCAAGTTCTGTAATCAAAGTTGGCAAAAAGAAACTGGGGTTATGGGATGGGGGCGGTGGCACACGACTGTAATCGCAGCACTTTGGGAGGCCGAGGTGGGTGGATCACCTGAGGTCAGGAGTTTCAGACCAGCCTGGCCAACATGCTGAAACCCGTCTCTACTAAAAATACAAAAATCAGCCAGGACTTGTGGAGGACTGAAGGCTTTCAAGGGCCTCTGTTTTGGTAGGGGCACCTGTGAACTCAGGCTCCTAGGCTAGAGCATTCAAAGTTTTTTTTACTTTCTTTTGGAACATAACATTTTCCTTTGAGTTTTCAACTGAAGAATAAACCTACCAGAATCCAAGTTTGTGAATCTGGATTGCTGGGGCTGATCATCAACTCAGGAGATGGGGAGACGTGGCCATTTATGCAATCTTCTTACCGATAGGGGGAGCCCTCTTTGGGCTGAGCATTTGGTAGGAGATTGCAGGGTCCAGATTCCAGAGCAAAGGGCCAGGTGTCAGCCACAGGGACTGAGGCAAGCTGAAGGCCAGATGCCAGACTTGGCTGTCCCTGGCCTCCACACCCATGAATCCCTGGTGCACAGCAGGTGCTAGATGAAGTTCAGAAGAAAGAACTCCAGGGTAAATGGGAGTGAGCAGGTTGGTCTTCCACATTCCCATGCTGAAGGAAAGAGAAGGGAGGGTGGCTGGAATCTGAGTGTTTGCTATGGTTACAGCCCAAAGAGCCCAGAGTCAAGGTACCTTGAAAGGTGTTTGATCTTTGCTCCCAGTACCTTGAAAGATGTTTGATCTTAAGCCTTACGGTAGTCCAATGAGGAATGGATGATCTCCTCAATGAGGGAAGAAACAAAGGCTCAGAGAGTTGAGGGGATTCCCCCAAGGTCATATAACCTACAAATGGCCAGGACTGTGCTGAAGCGGGCCTGTCTGCCTCCCAATGCTGCCCAAGATCAATCAACCCCCACCACTTCTGCTTTTGCAATAATAGCCTTATGCCACATATTCTACCAGTTACTTTATGAAAGAAAGTCAAGTAAACTTTAGCCAGTTCCTAAGCCATAATAGGTAGCTCCTGTTCAAAACACCCTTTAAATCAGGTCATGCAAGATCAGATACGCACCCCACAACTGTTACAGGTGCTGTGCTGGCCACTGTTTTGGGGAACTCAGCCTAGGAATATGAGTGAAGAGATAACTCACAAAGAAAAGCAAATCACTGGCACGCAGGGGGCCCTGAGCAATTCAGAGTCAGAGGCAACTAGAGTGTGCGGCCACCTGACCTGCTGGTTTCCCAATATGCTTAGTGGATCTGTGATGTCGGGTCCACAAAGGAAATGCAGAAGCCTTCCCTTCCTGCCTCCCACACTGTGGGTCAAGTATTTACCAAAAACACAGCAGTGGACTGGACACCAGCTGAGATACAAAGAGGGAAAAACAGTTCTCCCTTCTCAAGGCAGGTTGGACAACATCAATATTTTGCAGTTAGGAGGTGCAGGTGGAGTGTGTGTGCATGCCCAGAATTTAAAGACAAACAGATGGGAGAGGGAATTATTCAAGCAGAAAGACCAATAAATATTTACATCGACAATGTACACTGAACTGCAGCCTAGACAATATAGCAAGGCTCTGTCTCTACAAAAAATTTAAAAATTAGCCGGGCATGGCGGCACATGCCTGTAGTGTCAGCTACCCAGGAGGCTGAGGTGGGAAGATCACTTGAGCCCAGGAGTTTAAAATTACAGTAAAGTGGGGTCACATCACTGCACCAGCCTGGGCATCAGAGCAAGGCCCTATCTCTAAAACAAAACAAAATAAGACATTTACATAAAAATCAATGTATGAGAATCCAAAATAAAATATTAGCAAATGAACCCCACTGGGGCTTAAAAAAACCTTACATAAACCAAGTGAGACTTGTACAGTGTGAAAAGGACGGCTCAAAATTAGAACATCTTTTCATTTCATTTATATTAGTATGTTGAACATTGTAATCAACATAGTTGTTCAAAAGACATTTGACTACAAAATTTATAAAAGAAACATCAAATTAGAAAGAGGGATACTTCCTTAAATTACACACAATAAAGAAAATTACATCCAGGCACATACCCATCAAGGCAAAGCCCAGCATCACTTGTAAGAGATGGAAGCAATAGAAGCTTCCATCAACCTTTGGAAGTAAAGAATGCCCTCTGTTACTGCTATTATTTTGGAGGCCCTAGCTGATGCAACTAGGCAAGGAGCAAAGTAAGACGTTAAAGAAAAAAGCAGAAGGTGAAATAGTTATATTTACTCTGAAAAATGAGGCAGACAGATTTTGCTAAGGAGTTACGTACAAAGGAATATACTAAACAGCCTTCCTTTTTCTTAGTTGTTAAACTATAGAGATGGGGCTGGGCACAGCTCATGCCTGTAATCCCAGCACTTTGGGAGACCAAGGCCGGCAGATTGCTTGAGGCCAGGAGTTCCATACCAGCCTGGCCAACATGGCAAAAAGCTGACTCTACTAGTAATACAAAAAGTAGTTGGGTGTGGTGAAACACTCCTGTCAGACCAGGTACTCAGGAGGCTGAGGCATGAGAATTGCTTGAACCTGGGAGGTGGAGGTTGAAGTGAGCCTGAACTGCACTACTGCACTCCAGCCTGGGCTACAGAGCAAGACCCTGTGTCAAAAAAATAAAAATAGAGATGGGTTCTTACTATGCTGCCCAGGCTGGTCTCAAACTCCTCGGCTCAAGCAATCCTTCTGCCTCAGTCTCCCAAAGTGCTAGGGTTACAGGCCTCAGCCACCAAGCCTGGCCTCAGACAGTCTTCCTATGTATAAACAAGCAGTTAGAAAAAAGAAGAAAACATCCCATTTGCAGCAGCACACCCCAAAAATACAAAACTCTCAGAAATAAACATGCAAAAATATGCACACACAATCCATATGAAGAAATCGTTCAATGAAACACCTTGAATGCAAAGAAAGCCATGCTACACACGTTATCGAGAAAGGTTCAACATTAAAAAGATGTCTCAGCCAGATGTGGTGGCTCACACCTTTAATCCCAGACCTTTGGAAGGCCAAGGTGGGTGGATCACAAGGTCAGGAGTTCGAGATCAGCCTGAGCAGCATAGTGAAACCCTGTCTGTAATAAAAATACAAAAAAATTAGCCAGGCATGGTGACCTGCATCTCGAGTTCCAGCTACTCAAGAGGCTGAGGCAGGAGAATTGTTTGATCCCATGGGCAGAGACTGCAGTGAGCTGAGACTGCGCCACTGCACTCCAGCCTGTGTGACAGAGTGAGATTCATCTCAACAAACAAACAAGAAGATGTCACTATCAATATCAAGTGGGGTGTGTGTGGAAATGGAGCCTTCACACACGCCGGAGGAACATAAGACAGCATGGCCACTCCAAAAGACAGTTTGGCAGTTTCTTAAAAAGTAAATATAAATTTACCTTATGGAGTTGGATACCATGGCTCAGAGCTGTAATCCCAGCATTTTGGGACACTAAGGTGGGTAGATTACCTGAAGTCAGGAGTTTGAGACCAAATGTGGCCAACATGGTGAAACCCCATGTCTTCTAAAAATTCAAAAAAGTAGCCCAATGTGGTGTCGGGCACCTTTAATCCCAGCTACATGGGAGGCTGAGGCAGGAGAATCGCTTGAAACTGGAAGGCAGAGGTTGCAGTGAGCTATCAGGTCACTGCATTCCAGCCTCAATGACAGAGCCTGACTCTGTCTCAAAAAACAAACAAAAATTTATGTGCAGTGGCACATGCCTGTAATCCCGGCTACTCGGGTGGCTGAGGCAGAAGGATCGCTTGAACTTGGGAGGTGAGTCAAGATCATGCCACTGCACTCCAGCTTGGGCAACTCAGTGAGACTGTCTCCAAACAAATAAATAAATAAAAATAAAGTGTCAACATCACTGGCTCTTTGTATACTCACAGAATTGTGCATCCATCACCACCATCGATTTTAGAACATTTTCATCTCCCCAACAAGGAACACTGTTATCCTTCATCATCACCCCTTCTAATTCTTCCTTCCACCCCCAGCACTAGGTAACCAGTAATCTGCTCCCTGTCCCTCTGGATTTTCCCATCTGGACATTTCATATAAATGGGATGATACAGTATGTGGCCCTTGGTGACTGGATGCTTGGACTTGGCATAAAGTGTCAGGCTTACCCACATGTGGCCCATGTCTGTGCTTCATTCCTTTTCACTGCCTTATTGCCCAAGTGGTGTCATAAGCACTGCAGGTGAACTGTGAAAAGTCAGGGTGTGTGTCATAATCCCTAGAACAGCTGCTAAAGAAAGCATCTATAGCTAAAAACAGAGCAAAAAGTCAGCCAAAAAGCCACTAGAGATGAAAGGATACATGAAGAATCACTCCATTCATCCAAAAGAAGGCAGGAAAAGAGGAACAAAAAACAAAAGAATAGGCCAGGCACGCTGGTTAACTACTAAAAATAAAATAAAATAAAAAATGAGTGAGGCACAGTGGCACACACCTGTAATCCCAGCTACTCAGGAGGCCAAGGCAGAAGAATCACTTGAATCTGGGAGATGGAGATTGCAGTGAGCTGAGATCATGTCACTGTGCTCCAGCCTGGGTGACAGAGCAAGACTGCCTAAAAAA